>NC_133618.1:515618753-515918753 GCF_048593235.1 Sminthopsis crassicaudata
TTCACTATATGACTACAGAGCTTTATTGCAATTAATAAATACTTGATGACTATTTTGACATTATTTTTTGTGGATGAAAATTCAAGGCCTTCAATTTTAACAAACATTTTAAAAGTGGTCATTTTATGCAGAGTTACATTTGGTAAATGAATTGTAATATTCTAAGTATACCAGATACTTTCTGCTGATGATATCATAATCAAATATACAAGTTAACCAATGGAATATTCTCATCCAGACATATTCCAGTTTGATTGATGAGGTCTACTCACTTATGGTTGGTATTGACTTACTAAAAATCTTCCACATGCATGATATCAACTAGGAAAGGCACAGTGTTGGAAATAGCCTATTTGGTGTTACCATAGAAACACCAGGAATGTTATAAGAACTTAGCTCTACAACTGTTCCATAAAACCTCTCAGCTATAGATAGCTGATTCGGAGAAGCTTCAGAAGAAAACTAGAGTTCTGGGGTACTTACACAGGAATCATATTTAGGGGACATCCAAGAGACAACTGACTCAGATGTGAGGGTATACTCCTTAGAATTCCACTTGAGTGGTATTCTTTTCTCATTGCTATAACTTGTCAGTTGTCCTATATTTTACTGCTCCATAGATTTAGAATCATTGGAGTATTCCTTCCTAAAATGCAGATCACAAGTTGTCTGTGCTGCTCATCCTGTGTCTCTCTTGCTCATGTCTTCCTACAATTTTTCACAGATAATCTCCTTGTTATTTTGGACTTTTTTTTTTTTTTTTTTTTTTTTTTTGCTTTATTCTTTTGACATTACATGAGTAACAATGGAGTATATGGGTCACCTGTTAGGATTCTTACAGTGCTAAATCACTGGAATTGATAGAAACAATAATTATGTAATTTAGCATGGTTCAGTATAGTTGATCTGATCCTATAAGGAGATGTTATGGGCCAGAATTTGAAACAAGGTACTGAATGGAATTGATGAGATAATGATTCTCTAATTGACATGTACTTAGTACTTACTATAATTCCACAAGAGCATATATAAGGCGGAGATCTCAGGGCAGAAAAAGGACAAGCCCACTTTCGGAGGAGGAGACAGATTCATTCCATTTTCCACCTTTGTGCTAATTGGAGACATTTGGAGGAAGCTAGAGGCAGAAGCTGGCAGAGGCAAAGGACTAACGGGAGGAGCTCTCAGGAACCAAGAAAAGAGATAGACCTCTAAGAAAGCTAATGGGGTCCCAGGAAAAGAGACAAGACTGAAGGAAACAATAAAGGATTTGGACATTTAATACCTGACTGCATTTGGGGTGATTACATTGAACTGAAAAGAAACCTGCTCCCAGAGAACATTCATTATATTTTAGAGAAGAATATTCCAGTCACCTATTGATTATCTCTTATTTTTTCCCATTTGATTAATCCATTTCCCACCACATATTATTCTGAAATCTTTTATACTGATTTTTCTGCATAATTCCTCATTTGGAATACTTTGCACTCCCCTGCAAGTACTGTAGTTAACTCTGAATTAATTTGTGGTTAACATTGAATATGGAATAGATTTTATGTAACCTGATAAAACCCCCCATACTTGATTATTAAGATTATTAAGAAAATCTTCTCCTTTCTTGAATTGTGTCAAATAGCTTTCCCTTTTAACCTATTCTATATTTCCTCCAATATCTTCTGTACATAATCCATAGGATTCATAGTAATAATGAAAGGGCAGGTCCAGTTTGCTCTTTTCTATAGTGATCATGTAGCTGGTTAGGTCTTTGTTCAGGTTCTACTTGCATTTGGAGTTTTTGTTTTGATTCTGTCTTAGAACATATGGACTTAAAAGCAAGCAATTATAAGGAGAAGTACTTCTGGCGACCATGCACCCAAGGAGTTATCCATGAATAAGGAGAGAAAGGTTTCCTACATAGCATGCTACACTTGTAATTGCTTGCTTTTAAGTCTGTATGCTTTAAGATTTCCACATAAAAAGAAGTTCTGGCATTCTATTATGTTGTGCAAGAAAGAAAGCCCTGGGGAGATAGGTCAAGAGATCAAGGAATTTAAAAGGGACCTTGGTGGGGGGGTGTCATCTGGTCCAGTCCTCTCATGTTAGAGATGAGAAAACTGAGGCCTAGAGAGGTTAAACTGTTTGTTCAAGGTCATACTGGCAGTGTGAGCAATTAGGTGGTACAATGGAGAGATGCCAGACCTGAAATCTGGAAGACCTTATTTTCCTGTGCTCAAATTTGGCCTCAGACACTTACTAGCTGGATGATGCTAAGTGGGCCACTTATCCCCCGTGTGCCTCAGTTTCCTCATCTGTAAAATGAGCTAGAGAAGAAAATTTTTGCCAAGAAAACCCCAAATAGAGTTACCGAGAGTCAGACATGACTGAAAATGAACAAAACCAAACAAATACTGACAGTGGTGGAAATAATGCAAGAGCCAAGATCTGAACTGGGGCTTCTGATTTCAAATTCTCTGAAAAGGAGAGGCCAGGAATCAATTAGGAGAAATATCGTTTCTTTTAGTGAAGTTTCAGAGGAAAGGAAAACTGTCTTAATTCTCTCTGGACCTAAGCCTGATTGCTACTCCATGTCTTTTTTAATTGAATAAATCATTGATTGTACAGTTAGAACTACAAAAGACTTTGGAGGACCATCAAGTCTAAACCTCTCATTTTACAGATGAAGAAATTGAGGCACAAAGAAGTTAAATTATCTGCCTAGGATCAAACAACTAGTAGATATATGAAGTAAATCCAGATCTTCCTGGCTACAAATTCTGATTCCAACTTTTTCCTTTGGGAGAGCAAGGAAACTAGGGCTCCCTTGATTCTATTCTGCTAGAGAATTTGGTGTTTGCAAAAAATCACTGTTGAATTATACATTGGATTACATGCCCGTCTCAAACCTCATCAACTTGTAAATAGGATACAAAGTTGAATTGGGGCTACCTTTGTGTTTATTTATTTTTATTGAGGAATTAATTTTTATTCCCTTCTGAAGTTCAATATCCCCTGTCTTGTCAACAGTTATAAAATCAAAGGATGTTAGAGCATGAGGGAACTTTAGAGATGAACACCTAGTCTAAGTCTTTATTGTTATAAAAGATGAAACTAAAAATGACAGAAGTGAGATGACTCATTCAGCTAGTGTTTCAAAGCAGGAATTCCAGCTCAGAACTTCTTATTCATATCCAGCACTCTTTCCACATAATAGATGCTCTCAGTGCAGAGTATCCCCTTACTATTTCTTTTAGCAGATACTCAAAGGTTGTTGGAATCCTCCTAAACCTAAGCATGACTCTTACCTACCTTTTTTTTTTTTTTTTTTTTTTGAATGAATAAATCACTGAATCAACTTTCCTGGATGTGGATTCAGAGAATAGGGTTCAAATTCTTCTACTTACTATCTATATGACCTCGACTTATCCTTTCTGGGCCTCAGTTTCCATGTCTGTAAAATGAGGGATAGATTAGGTGGCTTCTATGATTCCTTCTAGTTCTAAATCTATGATTTTACAATTTATACTTTTGTTCTTTAAACTTTGCAAAGAAATTGACTTACATAATCTCATTTTGAACCTCATAGCAATCCTGTAAGGTAAGAACTGTCAGTACATCTTATTTTATGTATGATGTAATTGAGACTCAGAGAAATTGACTTGCCCATAGTCACATAGCTACTAAGCCTTAGTGATGGGATTTTTAACCGGGGCAGATTTGTATAATTGCTAAAGAGTCAACTAAGAGGATATGAGTCCAAGTTTTACCTCTGACATTACCTCCATGTGACTCTGGGTAAGTCATTTAATGTCTCATGACTAATTATGACTAAACATGATTGAGGAGGAAATAACCTGATTTGGGAGAGGATGTTACTCCAACCAAAAGGTTTCTATATAAATGAAATCACAAATCCAGTTCTGTGTCTCTGTTTCTGTCTTGGTTCCTATTTCTGGATCTCTATCTCTTCCTCAGAGTCCAATTCTCTAGGATGGAAAATTGACTATTTGGGATGGGGGGGGGTGGAGTTGGGGAGGGAGATTTGAAGAGTTATAATATCAACTCCCTCTTACTTTCTCTTTCGACTTAGCCTCAAAGACAAAGCATATACACTTCTATCCCAGGTAAAGGATGAAGGAAAGATTTACGAGGTTGCAAAATAAATAAGGATCCATTTTAAGCACCCAATGTCACCCCTCTTGGCTTTTCATTCTCCACTCTGCATGCCAGAGATTTGGACTGCTATTGATGTTTATTTATGCTGTTTTTCATATAAACTCAGAGAAACTGACATTTGCATCTGTCTGCCTAGTAAAATGACTATCATCAATCATTATCCCTGCCTAATAGCATTATCTTGTTAATAACAAACAGTCTATACCAAAGACTTGGGCTTTTTAATGTGGTTAAAATCTGGCTAGTAGTCACTGTGACTGGGAGCTGAAATCTTGTTAACTCTCATAAGCCAGGCTGGCTCCAAAAGTGAATGGGAAGCCTTGGGGAAAAATATAAAGGGAAGTGTTCCCATCATAGGGTTTCAGTAGATGGTGCTCTTTCCTCTGAATACAAGGAATATTGTCCGTGCAGTCTCTGTTAAAGGTAGAAACATTTGGAGACAATGAATGGAATGGGGACCTGATTGCTAATCGATCAAAAGCTAGATTTTGCTCCAGGTCTCAGTTCGTGCTTATTTGAGTTTTGTGCAATGATTAATTTTGTGGGTAAAAAAAAAAAAAAAAAAAAAAAAAGCAACATATTTATACAGTTAGTTTCAATTAGAAAGTTGAGCTCTTCCTACCTTGGTTTGAATATCTGAAGCATCCTATATATTAAGAGACACATATATGTTCATACATGTGTATACATATGTTTTCATAAGACACATGTCCCTTAAACAATACATACACTTTGATATCTTTATCTTTGTCTCTACCTCTAGAATTTCCAGCTCAGTGTCCGCCTCTTTCTATTCCTACATCTCTATCTTAATTATCTCTATTTCTGTCTCTTAACTCTACCTGTCTCTTCTTCTCTTTATCCCTCTTTCTGTCTCTATTTTTAAGCTCTATTTCATCACCTTTGCTTTTCTGTCTCTTTATCTTTCTGATTTTGTCTCCATTTCTCTGTCCCTTTGTCTGTCAATCTGTCTCTATCTCTTTGACTTTTTGCCTCTGTCCATTTGTTTCTGTCCCTGAGTCTATCTGACTTTGTCTCATTGTCTTTCTGCTTCTTCCTCTCTGGCTATCTATCTGTCTCTAATTCTCTTGTGTTTGCCTGTCTCTATTTCATTGTCTTTCTGCCTCTTCTTCCATCTCTCTGTCTGTTTTTCTGTCTCTCTCCCTGTATCGGTCTGTCTATTTAATAGAATGGAAAGAATATTCTATTAGAAGTCTGGCTCTTTTCTCTGTCCACATGTCTGTCTCTATCTCTTTGTCCTTCTGTCTCTGTACCTCATAGAGGGGAAGGAGCATTAGACTAGAATTTTGAATTCTTATCCCAGCTCTGCCACTAATTATCAGTATGAGCTTGGTGCAGTTCCTGCACTTTCATAGATCTCCATTTCCTCATTTGTAAGATGCAGGGTTTGTAGTCAATTTTTTGTAAGGTTCTCTTCCTCTTAGATTCTATGATTCTAAATTCCCTTGCTCAAGATTAGGTTTTTAGTAATAAAAGTCCAGTCATATTTCAGTTTGGGAGGATTCTTGTTTGGTTGGGTCTTAACTGTACTTCAACCAGTTTGCAAAAAAGCCTTTTACAGAGATGACTATCTTGTGCCCCTCTATTTGACAACAACTAGAGAGTACTTTGAAGCCAGGAAGATGTAGAAACAAATCTTGCCTTTGACCTATGCTGGCTTTGTCACTATGGTCAAGTTGCTTCTTCATAGCTCTCTGGGCAGCTTTCTAAGGTTATAAGTTGTAAAATGTGAATTGGGAAAACATATTTCCTCGCCAAGTATTCCTTATACCAATGATATTACTAATTCTGTTCCTAACCCTAATTGATGATAAATGTATGACTCAACCAGGTAAGCCAATTATTTTGAAAAATTGCCAAGGAATACCTAAATAAATACAAGGTAGCATGGTTCAATGTTCAGACTACTAGATTTGGAATCAGAAGCTTGGTTTGGAATCTTGCCTTTACCATTTAATAGCAAACATAATAATAGTTCAGCTCTCTGTCTGAATCTGTCTCTATGCCTATCTCTCTGTCTCTGTTTCTCTCTCTTATTTATTTTTAAAAATTGCAAAGCATTTTATAATATATTCTCCTTTTATCCTCATGACCTTGGGTGGTATGAAATACAATTAACCCCATTTTACAGATGAGGAAACTGAGGCAGAGGTTGTGTATGTATATGTGGCTGTATAGCCAAGGTCATACAGCTAGTAAGCATCTGAGTTCAAATTTGAACTCTATTCTTCCTGACTCCAGCTCTCGTCATAGTACTACCTATCTGTCTCATGTTCTTGTGTGATTTTGGGCAAGTAATTTTAACTTTTAAGGTCTCAGTTTTCTCATTTGTGAAATGAAGGTGTTTAATGTGATGACCTCAAAAGCCTTGCTCAGTTCTAAATCTAAGATTCTAAGAACATATGAATATAGACCTTCTAAATATGGGATAAATTTGAACAGAAAAAAATGCACACTGACAAAGTTCTCATTTATATAGTACTTTGTAGTTTTCAAAATAATTTACATATATCTTATATGATCCTCACTACAACTCTGTGAGGTAGACACTAATTTCATTCCCATTTTACAGCAGAAGAAACAGTCTCAGCGTGGTTAAATGATTTGCCCAGGGTCACATTCCTAGTAATTGTCTGAGGTAGGATTTGAACCTGGGTATTGCTGCTTTCAAGAATGGAATGAAGTGTCCAGCATCCATAGAGAGTCTCTGTTTCCTAAAACTGGAACATTTTCCATATGATTAATTTTCTATCAAAAAGAAATATATGAGAGTAATAAAAAATACTACAAGGGTATATTCTATAACTGTGAATAAATTATGTTTCCCTAAAAAATGCCCTTATAAGACCATATAGACTTGTTCTTTAGGAATGAATGCATAATGTTGAATGATCTGAACTATTTTCATTCATTCATTCATTTTTTAATTTATTTTTATGAAAAGGTATTTTGTCTTCTTAACCATCTACTCTTTCCCTTATGGTTTGCATAAATTGAAATTTGGGAAGTTTGTCTGAAAAAAGGCCTGAGGGTGTATTACTAGATTATAAATACAATATGAGTAAATAATATAATATGGCAGCTGAGAGAATGAAGGTGACCTTGGACTTATTAAGAGAGGCACAGCTTCTAGGAATATGGGGATGACAGAACCACTTCATTACATTTGGGTCATGTCGCTATCAGGTCTATTATGTTCAGTTCTAGATACCACATTTTAGGAAGAAATTTTGATAAACTGAGGAGAGGTAACAGGTATCACACCTTATGAGTATGACCAAGGAACTGGATATATTTTGCTTGGAGAAAAGAAGGCTCATGAGATAGCTGTTTTCAAGTACTCATCCAAAGGAAAGATGGATTTTTTTTTTTTTTTTGGCTTCTTTGTGTGACCCTAGGGGCCAAACTATGAACTATATATGGGATTTATAGAAAGACAAGTCTAGGCTTGATGTTAGGGGAAAAAAAAATCTTAACAATTAGAATCAAAAGTAAAATGAAAATTAGAACTAGCTAAAAGTAAGACTATGGTGTAACTTTGTGGCAGAGAATTTGGATTGTTTTTGTTTCAGAGGTTTTTGACTTTTTTCAGATAGAGGGAGTGATGCATGATGTATGCTGCAGCAGGAAAGTAGCATCTATTTACCTGAATGGCTATCAGGCCTTACAACTCTTCCTCAGCCAATAAACAATAAATCAATTTATAATGAGAAAAAGTCTGAGCCTTTTGACCCTAGAAACAGTCTCAGTACCCCACATTATAAGAATGAGCTGAGTCTGGGGATCTTAGCTAAGTCCCCAGTGGACAATGGTCATAATCTCAAATCCATTAAATGTAATTTCAACATCATTTAGCACAGCTGTCAGTCTCTCGTTCATTCGAGCTCACAAATTGAGCTTCCGAGAAGACCAAATCACCTTCTTTCTAAACATGTCACCTTCACATCAGGCTGAAGGTCACTAGGCAGGAGACCCAGGGGAGCTTGTATTGTGTTTCTTTGTACCTCTCTCCTGACCTTCTGCTCAAAAGGCGAATTCAGTTTGCAGAGGCAGGCCTGCATAAGCTTCTCCAGTAAGTGCAAATATTGACTTGGAAGAGAAAAACAAAATAATGTATGAACACAGAGCTTTCCCTATCTGCTTTATTCCCCATGAGACTTTTCTATTTGAAGTCCTGATGGGGAGGCGCTGGGTGGAGGGGGGAGAAACATTAACATCTAATACCTCTTGTTAAAATGAAATATAGTGAAATACTGGAGAAGTAACACTGAGCTTTAAAGTTAGGCAAAAAAAGAAAAATGCAGCCTTTCACTGAAAGTTGAGCCATCTGTAAAATGTTTCTTTAGCAGTCAATGCATCAGAAGTTATAGGGAGAGGTTTATTTGCATAAGGTCTGAGTCACCAATTGGCTGATCTGAGGACACACTTTTCCCCTACAAGAAGGAATGACCTGACTCGAAGGTAAGAGTCAATCCCAGATGTCCCACCATGATTCTGTGGCTGACATGGTATACACATTGGTTTCCTTCTGTTGGTTTCTCCCTTCTGCTGCTTTTCATTAGCTATTGTTCTCCAAATAGCCTGACCAGCTGTAGCATGTTATGTTGCCATGTGTTGAGTATTTTCTCCACCAAGAACCACAATGAAAGACTGACTTCATGTGCCCTGAAGTTCAAATTGGGGGTATGTTTAATTGTAGCATTTCTCAGTGTCTTAGTGCAAGATACAGGGATACAGGATGCAAAAATGAAGTACTGTACCTCAAGGAACTTACATGTTAATGATGGTTTGCGATGTGTTAATAGTTAAGTAAAAACACCAGATACTATGAAGACTGAGAGAATCAGGGATGTGTTAGAGCCAGTTAGTATCTGCTGGTATATTGTTAAATTTCATTGTAAGCATATATACCTCTGCAATGGTAAGTTACTACAATTAGGACTTTAAAAATTACATTTTTGAATGTCTAGACTTGAGACAGCTTAGGTGGAACAGTGGGGCTAGAGTCAGGGAGACTCATGTTCCTGAGTTCAGATCTGGCCTCAGACACTTACTGGCTGTGTGACCCTGGGTGAGAGTTTTAACTTTGTTTGCCTCAATTTCCTCATTTGTAAAAATAACTGAAAAACGAAATGTAAACTCCAATATCCTTGCTAAGAAAACTCCAAATAGGGTCATGAAGACTTGGACATGACTCCAAAAACAAACAACAACAGTATCAACAAAAATACTGAGCAAAGAATTTTAAAAAATGATGAAGGGAATTTTAAAAAATGCAGATTAAACTTAAAAATGTGTTATATTTTGGGGGAAAAATTGGATGTTAAACCTTTACCAGCACCTGCCTTGGCATATCTGGGTAATGAAAAAAGAAAAAGAGAGTGTATTCTTATAGGGAATTTTAAGAAGGCCAGGTTTAGTAGAAAAGATAATATATTACATTTAGCATATGTGAGTTTAAGATATCTCAGGAACATCCAGGCAGAGATGCTCATTTAACTAAAATTGAATATTCAATATTTCCTTTTGTTCTACAGTTTTTTTTCAGGGATGCTCACATCTCAAAAAGTGGTGGAATAATGTAAATGAGAAGAGAAGCTTACCAAGGCCAAACAAAAACCAATTTCTTGCTCAAGGAAAGAAGTATCTAGAAAAGATCACAGAGGTAAAAGTGTGGTGAACCATTCTGGACCAAGGGAGGAAATAGCACTATTTTGAGGGATTATGTTCAAACTGAAACAAAGTGCAGGCTGGGTATGATGACCTCTAGTGTTGGATATATTTCTGATTACGAGCTACCAACAAACAGACATTGGTATATAGATCTTGAAAAATTGCCATCAGCACTTTTCTTTTGCTTTGAAAGCATTACAGATGGAAAACACATATTTTTCTAACTAAAAGTAATGAGCTTTATTCTCCAGGGCACATAAAAGTCACAAAGGGCTGGCTAGGCATTTATTAGGCTGATTTAAACACTGGCACACAAACCTTATGCACGATATACCATAAGGCAGTATGTCACCTTTTCTCTCTGAGCATTGCTACCCTTGTCTACCTGGAGAATAAGAAAGTCCAGTCCAAATCTCTCCTAGTAAGAGCAAGCTGCTATCAGTCAACATTCATTCACTGTTTTCTGTGTCTGGGATTTCTTTCTACTCAAAAAAATTCTTGCATCTGTGCCCTGATAGGCTCATGGGTATAAACTGGAAGTAACTTTAGAGATAATTGAGACCAAGGTCTTTTTAACCTAAAATTATCTTGAAGCTCAGAGAGATAGGTGACTTGTTTGAAGTCACACCAATAATTGGTACCTGCGAGGAGACTTAGACCTAGTCTCCTTACTCCTATATCTGGACTTGTTCTATTATACCATGGCCTTAGCTGAGTGTTGTACACTCTGATTATTCTGTTTCTACTTCTTTCAGCTCCAATTTTTAGTCCTGGAGAAGTTTTTAGAGTGCTTTACATAATTATTGAAGAATATCTTTGAGGACAGTTTGAAAAATTCCCCCTGATTTTGTCTGAGCTGGGTGTTTTGCAGTCTTTTCTCTTTACTTTCAAAGGCCAAGTAAGGGAGGCTTCCTTTGGAGATCATCTTTCTCCAAGAGCACTCCCTTTGCAGTCTTACTTAGTGTCTTGTAGTACTCAGAAGTAAGATCTTTGTGTCCTCACACAAGCTATCTTTTCCTTTCCTTCCAAGGAGATGATCATTGCTTTGTTGTTCTTTCATTTTTCAGCTGTGTCCAAATCTTTATGACACCATTTTTGGGGGGCAAGGATAAGAAAAAATGATTTGCTATGGTCTTCGTCAGGCCATTTTACAGAAGAGGAAACTGAGATAAATAGTTTTAAGTAACTCACCCAAGGTCACACATCTGGGAAGAGTCTGAAGCTGGATTTGAATTTAGGTTTTCCTGACTTCATATCTAGCATTCTATCTGCTCTGCTATCTAAATATCTTGGGTCATTGTTGCTAAATTTCTACTCAGGTGGAGTCACAGAAATTTCACCAGTGTTTTTATAATGCCCTTAAGATAGAACTGGGTTATTCCCCCAATGTACCACATTGTGGTTGGTAAAGGTAGTAATTGCAAAGAATTTTCAAACATATACCTTTATTAGTAGACATTTGTTGAGCATATACCCTTAACATATATCTTTATTTAAATAAATTATATATTAGTAAGAAAGATAATGTGTGATATAGATAATTATATGCTTTATAATATAAAATAAAATTAAAAAAAAACATTGAAAAATATAATTTTTGATTCTAAAGTCAGTAGGGAGCCATTGGAATTTATTTAGCAGAAGATTGGCATATTAATATCTGAATTGTTGGAAAATCACTTTAGTATCTGAGAAAAGAAAGAAAGGAGACTGAAGTAAGAAGACCAATAGAGATCAATGGTTATAATAGTCTAGGTAAGAGGCTCTGAAGGATGAAGGTGATTATTTGACTGGAAAAGAGGAAAGACAAGGGGGTAGAAATAAGTTCTTCTAACTGATTATATATACGGGGTGAAATTGTGGAGATGAAAGTGACATCCTCAGTGTGAATATTGATGACTGGAAGAATGGTGGAACCCTCAATATAAGCAAGTTTAAAAGAGGGTTTTGCTGAGGTAGGAAAAAATACAAACTATTCATGCCTGATTATTTTCAATTACTCACTCTCACTTTAGGTAGAAAAAGAGAGAAAGTGGAGTTCTTACTTATTAGTCAGTGATTTAGAGTAAGGGATCTGTTCTTTGAGTTATGAGGTAATCTTGGGATCAAAGGGAAGAGCAACTGAGTTTTCCTGGTGGTACCTACAATACTGCTACTGTGGACACCTGGGGGGGTGGCTAGCTTACAATTTCCAGTGTCCATTTCAGAATCAGGGAGGTTTGCAAAATGGAGTATGGGGGATAAGGAAAGATTTAGTTATGTTGGATACAAACTTCACAACTGGCTATTTTCATAAGGGCAAGGATTTATCTTTCTATCCTCCAACTAGTTGGTCACATATTCCTTGAGGTTAAGCCATGGCACCCCCACTTTGGAGATCACTGACCTAGAGCTTACTAAGCTACTCCAGTTTTGTTTATTCCCAATGATTATTGGCCAGGGGTTGAAAATTTTCTTGGAATTTTAATAAGAAGAGATGCCACTAGTTTTCATTGTAGGTGGGAAAGAATTACATTATTCTATAAGCATGTTGTATAAGCTTGTTCTGTTCTTCTAGATATGAAGAAATTAAGTGTATCAGAAGGAATTAGAAGAAATAACAGAACTCAAGATACCTATTGTGCTACATAGAGATCAAAGAATATTAGAATTTCAGAACTGGACTTAGTGGTCATTAGGTCTACCCTCTACAGAAAACATAAATGACATATAAAATATGTTAGTTAAATGGCCTTCTAGTCTTCATTTAAAGATCTCAAAAGACAGGTAAATCAATATGCTTCTACCCTAATCAATTCACTACATTTTTTGTAACACTCTAAATAGTAGGGAGTTTGAACTTTGCCTGTTTTTTCATCTAACGATGATGTCATGGAAAGAAGACTTGACTGGAAAATGGGGGAGCTGATTGAATTAATTATTCCCAGGCTGTGAAGTCTAGGTATAGGGCATGTGGTGGTCTCTAGTGAATCTGCCAAATTAAACCTATTTGGGAGGAGCTGAATCCATTATTGAATTGGTATAGAGAATGTGCTAGTGAAGACATCCATTATTATTTGCTCTGCAAATTATAGAGTTGCCTCAGAGTCTGAGAGAATAAGGGACTTATTTAGGTCATGCATGCTATATGTGTAAGGGAAAGAGTTTTAACCCTTATAAAAATAGCTCTTTTATCCACTATGCCATTTTGCCTCTTTACATCCACAACCATATTTATATATTTCTTCACACCCTTTCTATTACTTTATTGAGGACAAGGGGGCACATTGTTAAAATGTAAATTTTAACATTTAAAGTCAAAATCAATTAGTGGATGAAAAATGGAACATAATATGTCAGTCAAATTTTGGGCTGTAAATTCCAGGAAGGAATAGATAGCTTTCTTCCATCTATAATGTTTTCTCCCATAGACATGACACCAGCTAAAACCCCTTAGTACTTATGAAAGAAATAGCTTCCTTGAAAAGAAACATACATTTGAAGGAATGGGTTGTCCATCTCAGCATAAAGAGAAAATCACATGGACAATAGAAATAAGAAAAAAGAGAGTTGGTAGTTTACATTTATATCATGTTGCAAAGCATTGGACTAGTAACAATTGTTTCTGCTAAGTTAGATACCATTTCCTCAGCAGACTAAATTCTAATACCTGGTTATTTCTTGATTTCCTGCTCTGGTTTATTTCATCAAAAGCTCTGTTTTGAATTTCTGATCATACCTTGGATTTTCATCCCAGACTTCCATACAGGCCTGATTTTAGCCACTACAAATACTTTGTTTTGTTTTCAGCTTATTTCTGTCATTTTGGTCCTGATTGTGACAGGCACATTGCTAAATATTTGTGGGCTTTCTTTTGCTCTGATCCATCTTAGTCCTGGTCCCCCCAGGGGACAGATAAGGCATATCATAAAGCAATTCTCTGAGTGACCCGAGTAAGATTTCTTAATGAATAACTCTGCTAACAGAGTCAAATGCCTTGCTGAGTCCATGAGCCAAACATATGAACCAAATCAGGCGAATTTCAGTCCTTCTTAGGCTATCCAAGGTATTCTATCATATTTTCTACTCAGTGACCATCAGGAAAGCTGTCTTGATTTCTGGGGAAAGCATTAGCGTCACTGAGTTATGTGATTATCTGAATGTGATTTGTTTTGATGTGGTCCTTGATGATTAATTCTAACATAATTTGCATATGTATAAATTTACGTATGTATTGGAGATTTGGTGATTTTTTTTCCCTCTATTTGTAGTCAAATAATGATAGCAATGGGGCAGGGAGGTGGTACCATACTGTACAAAGAGCCCAGTGTGGAGTCAGGAAGATTCATCTTTATAACACTTATCTAGTTGTGTAACTCTGGACAAGTCACTTAATCCTGTCTGACTCAGTTTCTTCATCTATAAAATAGAGATGATAATAGCACCTATTTCCCATGGTTGTTATGAGATCACATGAGGTAATAATTGTAAAGTGCTTAGCCCAGTGCTTAGTACATAACAATCACTATTTAAATGTTGACTATTATTATTTTTATTAATAATTATTTGTGGGGGGTGGCACTAATGTTGGAAATATCTTGGGGTTTTCCATCATTAACAGGTGCTGAACTAAATGCACTTTGATGGCTCAAAGTGGCTCAGATTGTATTGATGGCTTTGAAAAACCGATGTTCACTTCACTATATAAGGTCATGAGGAAAAGAGAGAGTCAAGAGTTTGGTGGTTGACTGAATACTTGTAAAAATGTTCTCTGCTCATTTTTTTTGTTCCATGTTTAGGAATGTTCATGGATCAGTGTTATAACATGTTTAGAATTTATGGTGATAACAATTATTTTTTTTATCATTCCCTTATGGAATCAAGTAATAACTTGTTTGAAGCTTTTTGAAACTCCCATGTGCATTGTACCCACTAAAGAGTACTAGAATTGAAGTCAGGACCTGGATTAAAATCTCGTCTCTAAGAATTACCTGTATGATCTTGGCCAAGACATGGTTTTTAAGATCCAATCCAGTTCCAAAGATATGATCTGCTTATAAAGGAGGAAGTTTGATAGCTTCACCTTAATCAATCAATTCACAAGACATCATTATGTCTTAAAGTATATAAATAAGTTTTATCTATATTCCATGATGTTTTCATCAGCTTCAAACTCCTTTTTAGTTTGTTAAAAAAGGGAAGTGCAATAATTGGCCAGCAAACAACTAGCCACATCCCTGGGAAGTTTTGTGTAATGGAAGAAGTTTCAGCCATTCCTAAATCTGTGGAAGGAGAGCCAAACATTGGTGAACTTCTAGCACTTTGAAGATGTAGGCCCTTGTGCCTGTGTCAAAGGGAAGCAAGGGGACCAGAGAATGAAGCCCCAGAGGGAGCCTTGTTCTACTCCTTATCTCCCTAAATCCCTTACCACATTATTAGACTAGCAGCAGATATCCCGTTCATCAGGGAACAGTGAAGGACTCACAGAATAGATACAGAAAGAGAGCCCCCCTCATGGAGGAGAGAATACTGGTTAGAAACTCTAGAGCATCAGAACTTTGGAGCCTGATAGACAAGTACATGTAAGGAGAACTTAATGAGAACTCTATGAAAGGAGAAAAGGACTCTCAAGTGTCAGGACTTGCAAATTTATCTTCTTTTATATTTGGAGATTCCTTATAGAAAAATTTACATGTGGTTGTTACCAAAATACTTAATCAGGCCCTAGCCACCTTGTACCTGAGAGTGGGATAGGTTATCTTTTATCTTCCATAATCTCTCAAGGTTACTACTAGAATCCTGAGGGAGAATAGCCCTTTCTGGCCATGCCAGTATTTGGGTTCTAAGGAGTTTAGGTTCCATTTGGCTTAGTGTCCAATTGGGGATGGAGTGGGGAGAGGGGTTGAGCCCAGAAGTGGGTACTAGATTGGTTCCCATTGTTCATGAAGAAGGAGCTACATAATGATCCGATATACATTCTTCTCACCCAAAAGGGCTGGATTTGAAGTTAGAGAGACTAAATTCAAAGACTAATTCTGCCCTTTACTATCCTTGTAATCTTTAGTCAATCACTTCATTACTCTTGGTTTGTTCATCTACAAAATGAAGGAGGTGGACCTTTTTCAGTTCTAAATTATGAGTCTGTAAACTCTGTCCACAAAATTCTGCTCCAACACATGGCCTAGTCAAATTGTAGATCCATTTCCTCCTGTCATTATTGCAGTATACTGCTGACCAGCTAAGTGGCTTATTGGGTAGAGTTCTGGGCCTGGAGTGAGAAAAACTTGAATTAAAATCCTGCCTCATTACTAGCTACTGACCCTGGGCAAGGCACTTAATTTATTTTAATCCATTGTAGTAGGAAATGGCAAACCTAGACTCTTTGCTAAGAAAATCCCACAGACAGTGTTGGTGTGGTATGGTACCCAAGGTCACAAAGAGTCAGACACAACTGAACAGTTGCACACCCTTTACCAGACCAGGTGTTCTTTATCTGTGATTTTCATTCAGTTAACTGTGCTTCTGTCAAATCTGACAAATCTCTGTGCCTTTTCATGCTGTTAGTTCCATGCTAATTGACTGTTTTTGCCACTATTTTAGCAGAATAGCTACAATTCTCCCTATAAGAAAATCATTTAGTATGTTGTGGGGGTAAGGATGGATGGGAGAGCGATCAATTCAATTCAATTCAATCCAACAAAGTACTGATTGTTACATGCAAGGCACTGTGCCAGGGCAATATGAAAATGAATAAACACAGACTTTGCCTTCAGGAGGCTTTAGAGATTTGTGTTTTCCTACAATCAGTCTTTTAGAAGGTTTGCATAGCCTGGCTCCTCAGATTTAAATAGACAACATGCTCTTTACACAGGCCACTGATCAGACTAGCTATTAAGTCAGCTCATAACTTTGTCTTCACTGGACATCACTATTCTTAATACAGGTGACTGCTGATGTGTACTGGCTAGCCTAAAGTTAATGGGTGCATTTAGTGGAAGGACACTAACAAAAATTGCTTTGGCTTTCATCTCTGCATTTGTTCTTTGATCATTCAGTTATGAGATATGAGAGACTTGGTCAGGTCAGCTAGGACTGGTATTTTCCTTCAAGACTAAGTTCAAACATTTCTTCTGTAAGAAGCCTTATCCCCCAGCTGCTTGTCCTTCCCTTCCCTAAACTATCTGGTATTTATTTTATGTTGTACAATATATTCCTCTAGGTCCAAGGGGGTGAGAATACAATCTCTCTGAAAGGGCCTTCTTACCTTAGACTCACACAGTCCTAATTGAGTCCTGTAAAAGCCTGAGCACTAAATAAAGAAGTCAGCATCATTCCCTCTTCCTCCTCCCCAACCCCCTAAAGTCTAAAACTTGAGTCCTTTGCCTTAGATCTCTGGGAAAATTTTCTTGCAGCTTAGGTTTGGTTCATGCCTAGTGTCTCACCTCTATGGTTTAAAAAAGCACTTACTATGGATCAAATACAAAATAGTTATTTGCTTTCTCCACACTTACAAATGATTTTTGACAAAAACTTCAAATGTGAATTTGAATAAACTCCAACCCTTTCTCAGGAAGTTGACCCTTAAAACATCAAAACATGGAGTATTTAGGGGAACTGTAGTTAGCCATATCACCTTCACCTTCGAGGTTCTGCTATTCAAGTCTTCTGGCAAACAGAGAAAGGCTTGGGCTCATCCTTTTGTCAGTGGCTCTTTGAAAAGGATTACAGTGATTTCAAAGGGAATTTTCTGCAATGTAGCCAGCAATGATCAAGAGACCTAGTAGCTACTGATTTTTTGAATTCATGAAGTTACCTCCAAGACTGAAAATTCCATCTCAGAATTGTTATTCAGTCATCTTAGCTCATGGAAAGAAACACAAAGTAGAGAGGTGGCCAGGACCTTGGGATCTAGACATGTATATGTAGACAATGTAGTTGTCATTTGTGAGCAAGCCTCCTTGATTTTGGGGTAATGGAAGGGAAGGAAAAAACCCTCTCTCTTCCCTCCATGGGAATCTCCACAGAGAAATTTCCAAGTTCCACATCATATATTCTAGAGAGTGAAAGAGGAGAGCAAGCATGGAAATTCTTTTTCCTTTTAAAGTCTATTGAATGGGCATTTCTTCCTGGCTCAGTGGACAATCAAATTTTGACTAATTCCCATCTTTCTTATGCTATCTAGAGACCAAGAGAATATTTTTGCACCTCAAAGTATCAACTCCTTTGGTACTGCGCATATATAACCTGAGAAATGATCAGAAATGAGCTTACTGCATATTCTGCATGGCTTTCACAGGCTCATTTTCATTCTTGTTCCATTTTCTCTGCAAATCAGGGGATACCTGATTGTCCCTGTTACATACATACATACATACATACTAAAAATACTCACATATGTATCTGTCTTCCCCGTTGGGATGTTCAGTGACTTGATGAGTCTATTTTTTCTTTTGTCATATAGTGACATATAGCTCAGTGCCTGGCATATAACATATACTTAAAGAATATGGATAATTCAGGCCCTAGGATAAATGAGTTGCAAGGTCAAAAGTACTGTGATAATGCACTGTTAAGACAGCTTGGTGGCAAGCAATGCAAGCAGCTAGGGTAAAAAAAAAATGAATTTTTGGGAAGTAGGTCAGTGTCTTGTCCTTGTCTGGATTTTGCTTCCCAATTCTATGTTGACCAACTGGACTGAATCTCTATTGCCACATACACCTTTATTTGTTCTAATTTTGACCTCTTTGGTTTTATTACTCCAAAGATTCCCAGGTACCAACCAGTCTTAATTTCTTGGTTCATATTTGATGATACTGAGATTCAGCTGTCTCCTCTACCCTAGTCAGAAAGTACTTTTCATTGCCCAAATGTTTCTAATCTCTGACACTTCAGGTGGAATAAGACAACCAATCCTAGCATTGGGACTTACTGTCTACTCTATTTGTGGTGGAAAAGTCCACACACCCAGCTATCTCTCTGTCCCTTAACAAGCTTCTCATTGCAGCCAAATCGACCACTTACTGCGTTCTAACTTGGCATTTCCTCAGCCTATGCACACATTTGGTCCCCTGCTTGTAATACACTCCTTTCTTAATCATGTCTCTTTGCATCCTTAACTTCATTAAAGGCTCACCTCATATAACTTCCAAAGTTAAGCCTTCCCCAATCTCTCTTTTGTCAGTGTTTTCTGCTTTCACAGATGACTGAATATATATTTATTTGTTTACATGATATTTCTTCTTGTAATGTAAATGTAATGTAAACTCCTTGGGATCAGACACTTTTTGTTTTGTTCTCCTTCTCTCCCCAGCCCTAGTTCTTTTCATAATTACTAGTGATTTCTTACTTGCCAAGACTAATGACATTTTTTAAAAAAAAATTCATCCTTCTTGGCTTCTCTGACACTGTAAATCACTCTATTCTTTTTTACTCTCTTCTTTTTAAATTTTCATTCTGCTGCTCTCTCCTGAGCTGCTTATTTCTCTCCTCTTTTCTATCTGATTTCTTCTGAGTCTCCTTTGCTGGATCTTTATTCATGCCATGCCCACTAACCATGAATGTGGCACAGAGCTGTGTTCTGGTTCTTCTTTTCTTCTCCTTCACTACTACTTCATTTGTTGATCTCTTCAGCTTCCCAAGATCAATAATCATTTCTATACTCATGATTCTCAGTCCAGTTATCCATTCCTAATGTCTCTCCTAATCTCCAGTTTCTCACCTCCAACTGCCTACTAGACATCTAGAGCTAGAGGTTTCATGCAAATCTTTTGTTCAACATGTCCAAAAATGAATTATGCTTTCCCCTAAACTTTCTGCTCTCTCTATGACTCCCCTATCACTATTGTGGATATCCTCTCAGTTTTCCAAGCTCACAAATTAGATGTTATCTTTGACTTGCTCCTTCTCTACATTTATGTCCAATATCTTGTCAATTCTGTTGATTTTATCTTCATAATATCTATAGCATGTGTTGCCTTTTCTCCTATGATGCTGTCACCACCCTGTTCATGCTCTCATCATTTTACATCTGGATAACTGCAATTACTTGTTGGTAGATCTCTCTACCATAAGCGTTTTTCTTCACTCCACTCCATCCTCTACTCAATTATCACTGTGATAATTCCACTGGTTCCATATCGCTTCTAGGATCAAATATAAAAACCATCTATAAATAACTACACATACATATATATCTTATATTTTCCCTTCTCTCCTCTACCATTTAATCCAGTGACACAGGCTTCCTTGATGTTTCTTGAACAAGACACTTCATCTCTAGTAGGCATTTTACCTGGCTGTCTTCCATGCTTTCCTCCTCATCTATCTCCTCATGCTTTCTGATTTCTCTGATTTCTTCCAAGTTCTGCTAAAATTCCAACTTCTTTATGAAACCTTTCTTAATTTGTCTAAATCCTAGTGCCCTCCCCCATTGATTATTTCCAAATTGTCCTTTTTATGTCTTGTTTGTACACAGTTATTTTGTCATTGTTTTTCCCATTAGATTGACACCTTTTTGAGAGCAGGGACTGTTTTGCCTTTCTCTTCATCTCCAGAATTTAGTACAGTGCCTGGCACTTAATAGGTGTGTAATAAATGTTTATTGACTGTCTTGTACATGGTAGGTATTAAAAATGCTGGCTAAGTCAGATTAGAAAGGAATGATATATGGAGGGGTATTTGTGAGGGGGGGTATTTATATACATATCCATAAGAGAGAGAGAGAGAGAGAGAGAGAGAGAGAGAGAGAGAGAGAGAGAGAGAGAGAGTGTGTGTGTGTGTGTGTGTGTGTGTATGTGTATGTGAGTTAAACCTCCTAGAAAGAATAGAATGGAAAAGTACAAAATGGAGAGAAATGGACATGGAACAGAAATGTCATGCTCTCTGAAGGCCACATAGGGCCTACAACACTTCCTACTATAACCCAAAACAGATTAAAATGTAACTGAGAAATATTTAAGAAGATAAATAAAAATAGAATAAAACATAGAAAATATTAATGTGTTTTTGTAAGTCAATATCCACCTGAAGGGATCCTTAAACTTATAGTTAGTTTACCTTCATTTTCCATTTGATTTTGACACCATTGGCTTAGGTCTCCAGAAATGTCACTGGTTTATGATATATTAGTGAATCCTCACTTTAGGTCTGTATTCTGGGGAAAACCTGTGTCCAGCACAGAACAGAATTGCACATAGTAATAGCAACATTGTATGATGATCAAGTATGAATGACTTAGCTCTTCTTAGCAATATAATGATCCAAGAAAATTCCGAAAGACTCATAATAGAAAATGCTCTCCACATCCAGAGAACTTTGAATGCAGATTAAGCATACTATTTTCCCTTTATTTTTTTCCTGCTGTGTTAAGGATCATGCCTAGGTGAAGGGGCAGGTCAATTCTCTGAGAGCCTCCACAGCTGTGAATCACAACATCAGAAGGAGTTGCAAAGCAGCTTTTACTGACACAAGTGTTGCTTGTGTACTGGGAATGAAATAAATTGGAGGCAGAGGGAAGAGGAGAGAGGTAAGAGAATAGCAACTGCCTCTCAGTCTCCTTGTATCATCATCATCCTCGTACATGAAGAGATCCATTCTACAGATCTGAGTTAGACCTCCAGCAGCCACTGACAGGTGGCTCCCATATCACAACACTGCAGTTGTTTTTTTCCTTTTTATCTGTTTCTTCTTCACAACTATGACTAATGTGGAAATATATGTTACATGATTGCACACATATAACCTAAATCAAATTGTTTATTGCTTTAGGAAAAGGGGAAGAGTAGTGGGTGGAGAGAGAGAAAAATTTAGAACTCAAAATTTTGTAAAAATGAATGCTTAAAATTTATCTTTACATATAATTAAAAATACTATTAAAAACACAGAACTGAATCCTTGGATTTCCACAAACCTTCATCATCAACAAGAATTCTGTCTCTCAAAAAAGGTGCTTTCTACATTATATCAGATTTCATTTTAAAGTAACCAAAACCTTGGCTTTGTTCATAGAATGTACATAATGGAAGATTTTAAAAGGTCATTTTTTATATTCTCTTAGGTAAAGTGTTTTCAGATGTGTCTGGAAAGTTGCTGAGCCAAAGGGACCCATTTCAGTTATCACTATATTCAATAGCTTGATTAGCCTCAACTGTTTACATAATGGAGATCTTATCCACAAACCTGTAAAACTTGCATGGGGAAAACCCAGTGACATTTCTTTTAATATCCATGGTGTAACCTGGGTATTTTTTTTTCAATTATAGTTGGAAAAAGTAGAAAATTACAAGACCAGAGAAATGAAACCAATTTCCCAGAAGACACTATTTATTTATTTTATGCAGGCATGTCCCAGTCCCTCTCTTACTCTAAAGCTCCCTCCTCACAGCTACTTCAGCTGAGAAAGTAATTATAGACAACACCAAAGAGCACACAAACACTTCTCAAGCCAATTCCCATTATAAATGAGCCTCTAGGAAGGCAGTAAGAAGCTTTGCAGTATTAATATATATATATATATATATATATATATATCCCTGATTCTAGTTTGGATGTCAGGCCTGAAGATTTGATTTGTATAAAAATTCCTAAAGTGAAAAAAAAAAGTCTTTAACCATCTGCATTCCAACTCATATGTGTAAAATTTGTTTTCCGTCATTGAGATGATTGATTCCTCTACTTATAAGGCCATTAGAGGAAGGATTGCTTCCTATGTGGCAGTGTATTCTACTTCATGACAAAACTGTACTTTTTGTCTCCTTTTAGTATACAAAAAACTTGTTTTTGCCCATACTCATCCATAGGTTTGACAAAAAAGAGTTTATATAATTTATCAGATCATTGTCCAGTTATTGACTTAGACTGAATATAAATAATAACTGTTTTGGTCAGAAACTCCAGTGGTCTTCCCCTCTTAGATTGATTTTTTTTTGGACTAGGTAAGAGAGTCCCATTCCCTGCCTTATTTATTACCTAGCTCTAATCACTGATGGGGCATTACTTCAATTAAACAGGCCTGTTTAAGACCTTAGTTTAAAAAGGGCAAGATTTCCCACTGCATCCGGGCTATCTCCAGTCATTCCATATCTTGCCACTGGACCCAAATGGCTCCAGAAGAGAGAGTGAGGCTGGTGACATTGCATGGCCCTCCCTCACTTAAATCCAATTCACTTGAATATCATGGCATCACCCCCCTGATTGTCTTCTTCACGATTTAAGGACAAACCACATAAATATTAGCCATAATAGGGAGAATCAAAGAGAGGCTCACAGAGTTGACAATACTCATAGGTGTTTTCCATCTGAGAACAAGGGCAACCTACACATTCAGGGAGTTCTACCAGGGATCTAAGTCTTTCCTGATCTATCTCTCTATCTCTGCTGAAGAGAGTTAGCAAAACTACAGCAAGCTTATTTCAATATCTTCATAGAGTGGGCTATGAAATCAAAATTTTGGTCAAAAAGTGTTTAGAGTTCTGTTTTATTTTGTCTTTTGAGGGGGAAAGTGTATCAATTACTTCATTTTATTTCTGTTACTTAAAATGTCCCTTGCCTATACTTCCTAAAAAAAGAAAGCCAAAGTCTTGTAACAAATATACATAATTAAACAAAACAATTTCATTGGTTAAGTCCAAAAATATACATCTTATTTTGGGTCCTGAGTTTACAACTTTGATTTAAAAGCTGTGTAACATGGCTCATTTTCAGACCTCTGGAATCATGATTGGTCCTTGTATTAATCAGAGTTCTTAAGTCTTTATAAGTTGTCTTTATAATGCTGCTATTAATGAATAAATCATTCTTCTGGTCCCTCTTACTTCATTCTGCATCAGTTCATACAGGCCTCCTGAGTTTTTTGAAACCATCCATTTCTTTGTGTCTTATGGAACAATAGCATTCTATAATTTGTTCATTGATGCTCAATTGATGGGCAGGAATAGGAAGGATGGGAGGTGTGGCGTGTACATTTAACAGTAGAAGGAAAACAAAAATACATCTGATTTTTAAGGGCTAAATGAAAGATTTTATCTAGGAATATAAAAAGGGGAAACATTTCCACCGATATTCAGAGCTAGCATAGAGTTTGAATTGCAAAAGGTATGATATAATCTTTACTTTTAAGGGTGCAGAGAAATCATGATGGCAATTTTGGCATGTGGTTTGACTAGACTGGAAGTAGTAGACTTCCTTGCATTCTCTTATCTTCCCTCCTCTCCCGTTCTCTTGCCTTGTCTTGCCCCTTTCCTTCCTTTCCTTCCATCCCCTTCTTTCCTTCCCATTTCTTCCCTTGCCTTTCTTTGCCTTCTTTTCTCTTACTTTCCCATGTCTTGCCTTCCTTTTTCTTCCCTATTTCTATTTCTCTCTGTCTCTCTTTGCCTTTTTCTGACTGGCTCAGTCTTTCTCTTTCTCACCCTAACTAGGATTGCTCTTGACCCATCCAGGCTCTTCTGCTTTTCCCTGTGGTTTTATATAAGATGTCTGGCTAAGGATAAAACTGATATTGAGAATCAGTATATTGCCATCTTTTTTTAGAGTATTTCTGTATCTGTATCTTTAGGGTTAAAGGATTATATTTTCAATTTAGTGAAGTCACTTTTGGATGGATTTGTACATTTGTTACTTAGACTTTTTTTTTTCACTTGCTAGTTCTTATTAAATTTCTTTTTTTCTCCCAAGTAAAACCAACTGCTTATTCAGTGGGTTTCAATCTGACAAGCATTCTGTTGTCCATTGCCAAAAAGATCCTAAGTTAAAGAGAACACTGATCTTTAATAGAATCGATGGAGACAAACATGGATTGTGCTCTGAACAGAATTGTTTGAGAAAAACAGACAGAAAGTCTATGTATTTTGGGGACTATAATAAGCCCATTGACATGTAGTAGTGCTACAGTTTAACTATCAGAAAACTTGGATTCAAATACTACAATGGATATTTACCACCTCTGGGACTGTGAACATTTCTATAAACTTCAGTTTCCTCATCTGTAAAATGAGATGGTTGGATTAGATAATCTATAGTCCCTTTGAGCTCTAAAATCTATGATTCTGAGATTCCTTCCCTCTTTGGCTTTGAAGTTTTAGTTCTTTGTTCTGTGCCTCTCTAATGTACTTAATTTGTAATATATGCTTTTTGATTGTTTGCATTCTTATACCCAGGTATATTCTGGACCACCTCTAACTGAATTTTATACTTCAGAAACTGACAAATGCTACAAATTAGGGCTTGATTTTTTGTGTTAATTGTTTAAACTTTTAAAAAATATTAATAATGCAGATTAAACTTGAAATAATGTATCCTAGCTGAACATATTTTTCTTTCTAGAGAGATAATCATTAAACATTTACTAATATGCCCTAATTTATATGGTTAATAAAAGGCAATCTTCATTAAATATGTAGTCCTTTTCTCATCTAATGTTGTTTATTCTTTCGTACCTAGAACAAAACTCTGCACACAGTAAGTATTAAATAAGTGCATGCTGTTGACATCCATGAAAGGAATACGAACCTGGCAATACAGTCAGGTTTCCTACTTTTGTGTCTTCTGCTCATAGCATAGTCTTTTCCTCCTTTTCTGTAATCACCTGTATAAGGAGTTGTCAAAACAACACAGCACATTATCAGGTTAATTGTCTTGAGCACAACAAAAACAGCTTGATTCTAAGCATGAGTATATTATTAATATATGGATTGTAAAGTATGTGGAGGTGGAATTTATAAGTACATCAAGCAAATGCAGAGGTCACCTTTGTCTTATTTAGAGATTTCTCTGTTCCAGATGTGTTAAACATGCTGCATTATCCTACATTATTCCTCTGTGTGTGTGTGTGTGTGTGTGTGTGTGTGTATAACTGGATTAAAATGTAATTGGGAAATATTTAGCAAATCAAATAAAAATACAATAAAGCAAATATCGTTTCATTTTAAAACTTAGTGTATATGAGGACTGCAAGGATCCTTATCTATGTACTGGTGTCCCACCTCCTTTTTTATTGGGTTTGACATTAGTGCCTTTTCTAGCCATCTCCATCCTAGCATCTGAATCCAGATTCCCTTTCCTACTTGTTTCCTTTTTCCTTGCTTGCCTAAGAGGTCTCTGTGTGGAGAATTTTGAGTTTGAGGGTTTGTGTGCTTTTCTGATCATATAGAATCTTTGACATCAGTCTGGACCTGGAACTTAAATCTCTTCTATCATATTCTAGACCAGGGGTGATCTAGCTTTTGCTTCAAGACTTGCAGTAAGGCAGCCTGTTCTACTTCTGGAAAATGTTATTGTTTTTGAGCTCTTCTGGGAGTTTTTTTTGGATGTGAGTCCCATTTCCATTTTTCTTTTGGACTTTGCTTGGAGGGTGTGTGTGTGTGTGTGTGTGTGTGTGTGTGTGTGTGTTGTGTACATCATATTTTTGTACTCTTTTGAGTTTGTGTTTGATCTTTTGTTACCATAATAACTTTCTATGGTCACTTTCGTTGGGTGCTCATTTTCCAGTCTATTTTGTTACTTTTAAATTGAACTCTGCTCAGGGAGTAGAAGGGAACTGTCCCAAGTCTCATATCCCTAGGCCTTTAGGCCTTGGCTGTTTGCTTGATATTGTGCAGAGGCCGGTCAAAGGCCTGGTCCCCCATGAGGGCCTGAGGAGAGATTGACTACACAGCTGGTGCTTCACTAGGGCCTGTGGGGGGGCTTGGTATTGTGTAGGATAGAGAAGGAAAGTAGGGAATGGGAGGGGGGTTTGGCCACTCACCTGTTCTTGCAAGAGGGCCATAGGGCCTTGGTCACTGACTGCTATCAGCTTGACAGGATATGTTCTGCTGCTGGTTTGCCTGGATACTGCCTGCGCTGAATTAACATTCTCCTGAAACAAACCTTCCTGCCAACCTTCCAAGTCATCTTGGGCTGAAAAATTGTTTCATCCTATCTTTTTGTTGGTTCTAACTTTTGAGTTTTCTTTATAGTTGTTTGGAGGTGAATTTGGGAAAGTTCAGGTAATTTCCTGCCTTCTTCCACCATCTTAGTTCCTAGAAGTCCTGGATAATTTTATTAATAGAGTTTTTCTTACATAGAGCTGAAATCTGCCTAAGTAATTAATTTCTGTCTCCACCTCTTTTTGCTTCCTTATGATACCATTGATTCATTGAGTTTGTGTTGTACAGAAAATTAACTCATTCTTCTCCCCTCCTCCAATCATGTACTTGGGTGGTTCAAAACCATTCAATTCAGAGAGCCTATAATGTACAGAGAATTGTGCAAAGCACAAAGGGGAGGCCCTGAGACACATATGACCCAGTCTTGTCCTTATGGAATTGACAGTCTAGCTCCACTCTGATTCAGGGTGAGGTTCTGGCTGAATTCCTCTGGCTATCTGTGAGATAGTTCTATTTTAATCTTTAGCTTTTACTCAACTAAAACAAACATTTCTTTTTCTCTTTGTCTTCTACCTTCTGTTGCTGTTTTCTGGATCTTTAGGCCACATATCTTCTCCCGGGAGGAGGCCAGACATATCTTATTTACCCAATAACAATTAACCTATAGTCAGGGAAGATTAAAAAAATTCATTGGGCTTATATCCTGCAGGTAGTGAACACATTTTAGATGGGGGAGAGAGGTGTGTGAGAGTGTGTGTGTGTGTGTGTGTGTGTGTGTGTGTGTGGTGAGACATGGAAAGGATCACAGGGACTACTGATTGGAAGGATTTAAAAAGCTTGCATTCTTGTTTTTGGACAGGGCAGGCAGAGCTGTTCTTGAGCACATGTTCACAGATGACAGATTGAGCTGGCCCTGTGAGACTTGCAGTGGGATAACACTGTTTTGCTGATCTGATTACAAGGAATTTTCTACAATGAATAATCCAGGATAACAAATGCTGTCTCCTGGCCCTGCCAATGTAGCAGTCACTCTCTCAGATGCAAGTACCAGATTGTGTGCTCTTTCCAGAGCACTTTTCATAGTTTTACACAGAATACCTATGGGAGGATATTATGTTTAGTGACATTAAAAACACTCCATCCCCTCTAGAAGTGTTTATAGAGAGGCTCCTGGGTTTCTACCTCCTAAGGGGGAGGTTGTTTAACTCAGTTGCTCAGGAGAGCTCCTATCAACAAACCAATCAATTAACAAGCATTTACTAAATACTTATTAGATGCTAGGTTCTGGGAATACAAGATAAAAGTGAAATTCAAAGAAAAAGATAATATGTACACACGATGTATAGTTTAGGCCCGCAGTAGACTTAGGTTCCCCAATTTAAATGGGACTAGTAATAGTCTATATTCCCTAATAGTAGGGAATATGTTGTACTTATCCTTAGCTTTAGCAATTTTTTTTCTTAAGACATAGTAATAGGGTCATTTTATGCTGATACATACAGTCTAGAGATGTCTTCCAGATGTATGTGCACTCAGGGGGGTGGGGGAAATTAATTGGATCTTCTGGCTTAGGCCAGGTACATTTCCTTTTTTCTATTGTTGGGGATAGGAGGAACCCTTCTTTATGAAATCCTGTTTTCTTCTGAAATAATAGAACGAGATTGCTTCATAATCCTTGCTTCTGCAAGCATTTTGTTGCAGAAAAGTTCTCTTGAAAAAAAAAATTTTTTTTGGAGTGACTTTAGCTTCCATACACCATAGGATGAGCAAATACTTGGACATTTTTGTTCATAAAGGTAGTGGGGTATAATGGAAAACAATTTGGAGTAGGCATGAAGAAACCTGGCTGCCACCGCCAAGAAACCTCTATTCTGCTGCCTCTAGCTAACTGACCTTGGGAAAATAAGATTTCCTTTATTATCTTTAGCATCCATATCTAAGTTAAGACTAGATGGTATTTAGCTAGTTCAGATTCTTTTTAGCTCTGGCATCCTTCAAGAGGAAGATAGGTGATTATATCCAGCCAGGTGTAGATGGAACCATAGTGCTGGCCAATGAGTGAAGAGAATGGAAAATGCAAAGAAGCAAGCATCTTAGATGTAGAGCTGATTGAGGCATTGATTGTGTGTGACTGGAAGGTCACTGGTGCCATCAATAAATATAGGAAAGTTTGGGAAAATACAAGGTTTATGGTAAGATGACAAACTAAGTTCTAGAAGTGTTGAATTTGAAGTGCTGTTTGAGTAGATATATCTGGCAGGCTATGATAGGTATGGAACTGGAGTACAAGAAAAACATTATTGAATATATTTAGGGATCATTTGTTTAAAGAAAAATAATAATTGATGGCTTTAAGTTCTCTTCCAGCTTTACATCAATGGTCCTAAGAATCATTTAAAGGAACTGTGCATACTTGACCTAGAAAAGACTTAAGTTGGTACATGATAAGTGACTTTTTAAAGGATTGTCTTGTGGAGGAGAGATTAGATCCATTCTTTTTGATTTCAGAGAAATCTGGGTTCCCGAGCAATTAGTAGGAGTTAAAATGAAGCTGATTTAGACTTGGTATCAGGAAAAATATCTAACAATTAGGGTTGACCCAAAGTAGTGGCCATGTTGGAAGTCTTCAAGCCTAGACTGGATAACCACTTATTGAGTTATGTTCTAGTACAGATTCTTTTCATGAGTGAATTGGACAAGACAGTTGCTAAGATCCATTCCAATTTTCAACTTCTGTGATAGTAGAAATCCATGAGAGTAGACAAAATTCTAATAATAATATTAAGAAAGAAAATATTAAAAGAACCCAGAAAAGAGGCTAACATCCATGTTTTTAGGGGCAGATGTTGGAAAATGACTCAGAAAAGGAGACTAAAGATTGGTTAAATGGGAGAAGAAGCAAGAGATAAAAGTGTTATAGAATTCAAGAAAAGTCTTGCAGAAAGAGCAAGGAAGATTGGGACTGAAAAAAGCCACTGAATTCTGCAATTAAAAGATCATTGACAACTTGGAGAGAACAGTTTCAATGAAAGAGTCAGTGCCAGAAGTCAGATTTCAAGAACTTAAAGAGAAAGTAGATATGACTAGAAAATCAGTAGAGAAAGGAAGAAAAGATAAAAAAAACAAGATAATTTGAAGAGTTTTAGGGTCAAGTGAATTTTTTTTGAACAGTGGGAGACTGAATATACAAAATGTTAGTGCTTTTTGCCAGAGAAATGAGGGTCTTAAATTACAAAATGATGCACATATCTTTGATGTGGCCAATAAAGTAATTTGTTTTGCTAGACTATACTTATTTGTTAGTAGACTTTTTAAAAATTATTTTGAAAAAAGGATGTTCAATTGAAGGAGTCAGCTATGGGAAAGGTAATAAATGCTTATAAAAATAAATGAATGAATAAATGAAATTTTAAAAAATTAAGGAAGGGGAGAACTGAATATGTATTTAGGCATTGTAGAAAGGTAAGGAGATTAAAAATGAGATAAATGATCAATGGAGCAATTTTTCAAGGGAAATGGAAAGGCAGGAATGTGTCAGAGAAAATTTGAATCAGAATTTGAGAAATGATTGTTTTATTTTCACTGTGATGATTAATACCTCAGAAATCATCAAGGACTACAAATAATAGCTTTATCTATCATTTTATTGATTGTCTTTATTTAAAAAAGAGATGGAGAAAAATATTAATAACATAAATTAAACTTAAAAGTATATTGGGGTACATTCCCTGCCACCAAAGCTTGTTGTTAGACACTAACATATCTTTTAATGAAGGGCATAAGTAAAGAGATAGGCCTTGGTAAAGAGAAAAGGCCCTTTATTCTTTGAACTTGGAGTAAAGAAGATAAGGATAGTCAGATACAGAGGGTTTTCTCGAGTTTGAAGCAGGGAAGATAGGGGAATTACCAATAGGAAGTCTTGATCTCAATAAAATGAAAAGTGAGTGAATGCTAAAGATGCAGAGGAAGCAAGTAGAGATGACTCTTTCCAGGAGTTTGGCAGCATATTGAAGGACAGTATATGAAATGATGCTGAAGGCAGTTGTAGGGGCATTTTTTTAAAAGGAAAGGAATAGTTAAGCTTGTTCGTAGGTAATGAGAAAGGAATCAGAAAATGGGGAGAAATTGAAGATGAGAATGAGGGAATTCTCAAAGGAAATTCTGAGAGAGCTGTCATTTGGGGGAATGGATGAATGTGTGCTTGAGAAGAGAAAAAAAGTATGGAATAACTGCTGTGGAGATATGTTTATGCTTTGTTTCAGTTTCATAGCTTTCACTTTTAGATTGACTGGCTTCTGCTCCTATATTGTTCTCTGAAATATGCTAACCTAGATATGCAGATTCTAAAAAAAAAAAAAAAAAACATCTTACAACAACCAAGTTCTCTGGAGTTTAGCTTAATTACCTTTGAATGAACCCTTTTTATAAAGTTGCCAAAGAACCTGGACTCTGTATAACCAAAATGGCCCATAATTTAGACCTTCAGCTTTTGTTAATCATTTTCTGAATCATATGATTCAAAAGGTCTTGGGGTTCTGCCATTACCCCTGAGAATTGCAAGCAACAGATATATCAGGGAGGTTATTTAGAAGCAACAGCAGAAGTTGATTCTCTTCCCCATTCAATTTGGTCTCATAAAATGTGACATTATAAATTCAAAAATCAAACTGGCTTGCTAATAGAGAGAGCTGCTTCTGGAGCTGGTGTATGAATGCTAATTATGCTCCTTAAAATTATTCCCCAGACTCCAAACATTTTCTGAAATAGCTTTGTTACAATAAATACATCTGCAAATCATCCTCTTATGTGCATGATTCATGTGCACACACACTTCAAACAGTGTCATAAAATGGGAGTGAGGATGAATAGTCACTTCTATCCCTGCCCTGGAGTCTAACTGACCACCCAAAGTAATTAAGGAATCTGTGGTGAGGACATAATACCTTAAATGTTTGGCATTTCATTACAAAGGTAAATTTGGATGGATTTATGACTTTAGTCACATTGATAATTGAGCTGTGAATGGTTTTGATAGAATGAATATTTCTAATAAATATGTTTTAGGTTTAAACAAAGGTGGTTTCTTTTCATGGTTTATTTGAGGGGCTACCAAGAAGACCTTCCTTGCACTTAAATATTACTTCTCCTTGCTTATGTACCTAGTGCCTGAGATTCTAGTTAGAGGATAATTTGATGGAATCATGAAAACTAATCTTCATGAATTCAAATCCGGCCTCAGATATTTACTAGCTGTGTGATTATGGGCAAGTCACTTACCCTGTTTGCCTGAGTTTCTCATCTGTAAAATGAATTGGAGAAGGAAATGGCAAACACTACAGAATCTTTGACAATAAAACCCCAAATGGGGTAAAAAGAAAAAAGTTGGATATGAGTGAAATGAAATTCCCTTTATTACTTTTTCTCACAACTTGTCTTTTTTAGGGGGGGAGGGGTGAGAAAGGAAATGAGGATTTATTAAGCACCTATTATCAGTCAGGCATTGCACTAAATCTTTTATTAATGTTATCTCATTTAAGGGTAGAAGGGGCTTTGATGGACATAGAAAAGAAAGGTAGAAGAGCACCAAAAATAAACTCCTTCATTTTCTTATAGTTTTGTGAAACAAGCACAAGAATTAATGAAGCCTGGCTTCCTATGGATTTTTGACTTGAGGATGATGAAATTTGTTAACTTAATTATCTGAGTCATTAAAATATCTCCAACAGTATTGACAATGACACATAAGGCAAAGACTGGATGTTTTCACAGAGATGTGTATTTCTAGATCTAGACATTGTCTTTGGCAAAAAATCCAGATATTAAAAAATATCAGAGTTAGAAGAGACTTTAGAGTTTTAATTACATCATAGGACAATGGGATTGAAAGTGGCAAAGTATTTTAGATATCATCTGGTCAATTCTATTTGTTTTATAGATAAGGAAATTGAGCCATGGGGAGACAAAAATGATTTAAGAAAGGTTATACATATGGTAAATGGCAGCCAATATTTAACCCAAAGCCCTTTGACTTTCAAATCCTGCACTTTCCCTTATATAATGTTTGAATTCTGTCTAAAACAACATTTTAAAGAATTTATCCTATGGACCCCAAAAAGTCCCTGTGTTCCTTTAAGGGAGTGTGTGAGGTCAAAGCTATTTTCCTAATAGCACTGGGATATAATTTGCCTATTAAAATAATTTTCCATTTTCCAACTGCATAACAGTTTGAGGCTGTCTTTTCTTCCTGTGCTTCAACCAAAACAATTTATCACAACAAATTGAATGTAGAAGATATGAAAATTCAGCTGTCTTCTAATAAAACAGATATTAAAGATTTGCAATAATACGTACAACAGTGCTGCTCGTCTAAGTAAAGTTCTTTTTTTCTTTTAGTAAATATAATTATTTTTCATAAAAAGTTAGTTGTATGATCTTGTTATTGTTCTTTTCAAATGTATTAGTAAGGAAATATTTTCATGGTTATTTAAAATTTCTAATATAATAAATGCCATTAGATATAATCCACATCAACATTAAGGTCCTCAAAATGCTTAAAAATATTTAAAAGTATAAAGAAGGCCTGATACCCAAACTGAGAAACAGAGGTCTAAAGCAATCTCACTAATCCATTACTACTTTACAGGCAACCCCTTCCATTTTTAGATTGCTTTAGTTATTACAAAATTCTTGAGCTATAAATCGTTCTCCCTATAACCATATATAAATTGCATAGTTTCTCAGCCCTCTGAAATCACACAGAAGAAATCAAATGTCTGTTTCCGCAGGAGAGTCCTTCATATAAGTATAGATGAGTATCAAGCATGTTCCTCATAATTTTCTCCATTCCCAGATTTCTTCCACAGAATTCTTCAATTAAATCTTCCACTGGCATGGTTTTCAATTTCTTCTACATTCTGATCACCTTCCAGTGGTTGCTTTCTAGCTTCTGAATATGGATCTTAAAGTTTGGCATTTGGAACAGAATCCATTACTCAAGGTATGACCTGATCAGAGCAAAGTGTGATTATCACCTTTCTAGTCTGTATGCTTTCTTATCTTTTGTTAAAGAAGCCCAAAGTATGTTTTTTTGTTTGTTTGTTTTGTTTTGTTTTGACAGTTACATCCCATGGTTCACATTTTGAGCTTATGATCTGCTGCAACCCTGAACTCTTTTTTTTCTTTTGTTCCTACTCAAACTGCTAGTTAGTTATATTTTCCCTATTTCCTACTTGCAATCTCAAGTTAAGATTGTACAATTACCTCTATTATATTTCTTCTTATTAAATTCAACTTGTAAGACTTGAATTACTGTTTAAATTTACTTAGGATATTCAGAGAACTTGATTTCCTAAAGGCCATGAAGCTAAGAAATCACATCACAGAAAGCTACTTACTTGTGACCCCACAGCATGATGATATCAAAAGATAAGGGTTCTAATTAGTTGAGTTCTTTACAAAGAACTTTAAAAGTGGGGTGATCAGTATAGACAGGAATGGCAAGGTATGGAACCTTGATGAAGGAAAGTCTATGGTGACAATCATCTTGTTCCAGTTTCTGTCATCCTATCTGGACCATGCCAGTGATTACCGGACAAAGGCAAGAACTTTTCAGTTCTTCTTCAGTCTACTCCTCTCAGCTACGGGAAAAGAATTAAGAATTAAATGACATCACATTCTGTGTTCACCCTGTTGAATGTGAGTTGCAAAGCCAATGTGACATGTTACTAGACTAAAGAGTTAGAGAGAATGAAGGGAAATGGGACTGAAACTCCCTTGTCTGTATACTGTAGTATACATGTGGACTGATAACATTTTACTATTTGGAATGCTTTCTTATTATTTGTGCTGTTCCCTGATTTAATTAGATGCTTTGCTTTTGGATGTATGAGTCTAGGAAATGTTTAGCAATATTAAAACACATCAGGTTTCTGCTGTGCTTTGAATAGTTATCACCCTCAAACATTCATATTGAATCTAGGAGTAGCTCAAGGGATGCTTACATTCACTAAAAGTAGAAGTTCAGTTTTCCCTAGCCATAATAAATCCAAGAACCTAAACAATTCTATGGATTTTTCCTTGACTTATAGTACTTACAATTTCTACTTTGTCTTTTGTTGTGAAAACTTAGCTATTCAAAAGGCTTGTAAGTCATTCTTTCTTACCAGTTATATCTTCCTTTAGTTTATAGAGACTTTGAAATTAGTTTTTATTAGAATGTCATCTCCTTCAATGCAATAACCATCCTTAGTACTTAGTACTTTACATGGTGCCTGGCAACTAGTAGGTGCTTAATAAATTATAATTACCTGACTAATTGTATATGACTTTGTAAATATTAGACTGCATGGCCAAGATTGAATTGGCTTTGGTCAGAACATTTCCTCATTTTCTTTGTCAAGGCTTGTGAAAAATGTCCATGTGAACTAGTCGCAGAGGTTTCCATTGCTCTCTGGCAGGATTCTTGTCCAAACTGCCAACGTGATGAAATCCTAGACACCTGGGGATTTACTCATCATAGGATGGTGGAATCTGAAAAAATTGGGGCTGTAATTATTTACATTACAAAAGGATGTTTCATTTTATAAGATGGTGCGTGTGTGTGTGTGTGTGTGTGTGTGTGTATGTTTGTGTCTGTTGTTCCAGAGGAAAGAAAAATTAGAATATTTTCTTGTTGGTAATTTTTATTTATGCCTAAAAGGAATAGATAGAAAATCACTACTTGTTTTTAGTATTTTGCCTTCTACTTTTTACATCCATGAGTTTACAAAAATATGCATCTATACCACCCAGAAATACATTGTGTCCATTTCTAGGGCTTAACACAATATAATTTAAATTGTGTCAGAAAAACAACCCTTCGCTTATATAAAACATTTAAGTTTTTGGAGGCTTCTTAATAATTAAAACTCTTTATGACTTAAACCTAAGCAGGGTCCAGTTCCTGGGTAAATTTGATTAATTTCTAGCTCTACTCTAAGAGTATCCAAGCAATAAAATAGTTGCTCAATAAATATTTATTAAGTGCCTACTATATGTCTAATTCTCTACTGGAGGCTAGTAAGGGAAAGAACAAAACTGATTAATATTCAATAAAGTATACTGAAGGAACGTGGATCTGAAGACATGAATAAACTTCCCTCTCATATAGATTCTGTCTTTCCTGGGGACCTGTATGATTGCTACAGATTGATAGTGCCATCTTGATATTCAGCATTACCTTGCCTAGAATGTATATTATACACACACACACACACACACACACACACACACGAAGCATATATATGAAAAAAATACACATACATCCACAGAAATACATCTATCTATATGTATATAGATAGTAGACACAACTCACAGTTCTATGAAGGATAAGGTCTGATTTCTCTCTTCCCTATCATATATTCTATTGTTCTTTGGGTAGAGGATTTATTAAATCTGTGCCAATCTTGAGGACTGTATAACTTTTCCAGGGAGCAAGCAAACTTAAAATGAAAATCATTTTTAATTGTCTATAGACTCAGATATGAATTCTTTTATCATTTTTTGTCTTGGCAATAATTCATTCTATATTTTCATGCCTTGTTTGTTTGTTTGTTGTTTGTTAGGAAATTTACAATTCCTAAAGGAAAAGTTAAAACATGCCAGATTCTGAAGGTCCCAGAGAAAACCCTATAAAAGGGCACAAGCCATAGGGAGTACTAATTATGAATATGTGTTTATGTAATTATATATAATTATATGAATACATATTTATACATAATACATATGTAATTATGTATAATGAGAACTCTCTATGATCAAATCTGGTTTCATAAAAATTCATATTTGCTTCTGGTCAGAGTTATATTTTGTGGTCAATTTTGAGGGGATAATTTTAATGGTGATGTGCTTACTTGATTTGACATTTCATTTTAAAATTTAAACTTATTTTTAATTTAATTAATTTTTGCTTTTTCTTTTTCCAATTCCTTATCCCCAACCAAAAAGGCAAGTAGAAATAAAGCCCTTATAACAAATTTTATAGTCAAGCAAAACAAATTTCTTCATTGACCATGTAAAAAACACACACACACACACACACACACACACACACACACACACATATATGTCTCAATCTTCACCCTGAGTCCATCAACTCTGTCAGAATTCGGGTAGAATGTATCATCATGAGTACTGTGGAATCATGCTTGGTCTTTCAAAGTTATTTTGTTTTTATATTAATAATACTTTTTGAATTGTTCCTGTTCTGTTTATTTTCCTCTCTATTGTATCATGTAAAAATTCCTGGATTTTTCTGAAACTTTTCTCTTCAATATTTCTTACAGCACAATAATATTTCATTATATTCATATGACATAACTTGTTGAACATTTATCAATGTATGGGTATCCCTTTTGTTTGAACTTTGGTTTCTGAATAGTGAAAATCATGTAGAAGAAACCAGAATCCAATTAATAGTCTCATGGTAACTTCATTACTCCAATAGACTTTGCTTCAATAAATATTGGAAATAATAAAGGCAACTTCATCTACAGTAGGTGATTCTTGAAATTATTGAATTAACACGGGGATAATAATTAGATTAAGAAAAAGACAAAGAGATAGAGAAATAAAGATAGAATAAGATAGATGACCAAGAGTGGTATGAGGATGAATAAAGCCTAGAGACATTGGTATAAGATGGCTAGTGTTGGTATCAAAACAAATCCTTTAATAAAGAGATCTTAAATAGTTTCTATCCCATGTAGGTCAGAAGTTCATAACCTGAAATCAGTGGATAGATTTCTGGGAATCTATGAACTTTGGTGAGAAAAACATTTCTTTATTTCAACATAATTGATTTCACTAGCAATTCTATGTTTATATAGAATTTTATTTTATTTTATAAATTTATTTCACAAATTTAAAAACATTATCCTAAAAAGAGGTCCAAAGGCTCCACTGGATTCCCCCAAAAAAGCCAAGGCACATAAAAGGTTAAGAACCTGAGAGATAACCTGGGGTAATAGTAATAACTCACATTTATAGAACACTTCATAGTGTATTTTCTTCAGACTGAGAGAAGCAAAATCTCACATTTTGATTTTAGATATGGCAAAAATGTATGACAGAGAGAGCAAGGACTTATCCAGAATCAAGTTGCTAGGAGTAAAACCAAGGTCTTCTGATGTCAAGTGCAGTACTTTTTCCCTAGCCCATGTAATCTCTAGATGTGAAGGATCTCAGGTTCTGTATTACTGGCTGTTTATGGATTGTGAACAGAATCCCTCTCACCTTTGCTACTAAATCCCAATCCTTGTCCTATGTGACTCTTGAAATTCTGCCATTAGAGATTCTTGCATTTTTAAGAATCATAGGATACAGAGCTAGGAGGAATTTCAAAAATCATTTAATTTCAAACCCTTCATCTTACAGATAAAAAAATTGAGGTACAGAAAGATGAAATAACTATTCTAGTGTCACCCTGGGAGTGGATGACAGAGGCAGGATTTGAACTAAGTTCTTCTATCTCCAAAATAAGGGCTCTTTTTATTATCTCCATAGATTGTTCTTCTCTATCAAAATGCAAATTCTCTGGGAGGGATTATACCAGAAGCACACTAACTACCAAGTACTTTTTTTTTTTTTTTTTTTAATCAGAAATTAGTTAATAGCCACTTAATTTAGGAGAAAGGACTCATGAGAAGAAAGGTGAGAAAGTTCAAGAATAATTTCACCAACTTCACACACACAGCCTAAATCTGATAGGGTCTTACATATTCATGTCTTTCTGCTGAATGAAACTGTACTAGGAATCAAAAAGCTAAAAAGAGATGTGACCCATCTCTTGACCAATGGGGAAAAGAATGGAAGGTTAGAGGCCAACAGAGGGGGACAAAGAAAATAAGACAGAGAATGAAGAATAAAATGTTTATCTTCATGTCCGCTTGGCTTTTTCCTGCGCTTCTTTGGGTCCATGAATGATGAGTTAGCCAAAGATCTATTAAAAGTCCCTTCCAAGAACACAATAATGGAAGCATGGCTTTGGAGATCCAGTTCACATTAGATCCCACATTTATATCCTGTGCTGCAAGAGATCCTGGGTCCAGGCATACTGCAGAGTTTCTTTTATTTTCTATTTTTGAATTTCTTTTGTTTGTAATTTATGGAATAAATCAAGCATTTCCATAACATAGTATAATAAAAATGATTTCACATAAAACTGCAATTCTACTATGTACAACTTGCTATTTCTTTAAATATACAATGAAAATTATCATGTAAATTTCTTTTTTCCACTTTTTTCTTCACTCCCTATCACTCTTTGCCCTAGAGATGCTCACTGTTACACAAATGCATATATGTAAATTATTCCATACATCTAATTTAGCTCTTTCCCTGGATGCAGATAGTATCTTTCTTCACATGCCCTTTATAGTTAATTTGGGCATTTCTAATGATCAAAATGACTTATTCGCTAGAGTTTCTGAGTCTTTACCTGCTGACTGTCTCTATTGCATGTGGGAGATGATCAAATTTTGAACCTTGTTTAACTTTCTTTTCTATCATCAATTATCTATCAATCTATCATTTCTCTATCTCTCTATGTATCTATCCATTCATCCACTCACCCATCTATCTATTCATCCACCTATATATCTAGAGATAGAGATAGTCAGTCAGTGACTATATTTTATATTTATATGTAATTACACACAAATATATATATGTTTATTTATTTATATAATACAACTTATATCTGTGTGTGTATTTGTGTTTCTTTAACTGTTTCAAGAAAGGATAACCATGTAAATTAAGCAAGCTGAATTCTGCATTTCCTACAATGCCTGGATTTGAAATTTTTAGGTATTTCCTGGGGTCTAGAAGATGTTATGAATTATTTGATGAGTGTGTTTGTTTTTAATTGATTTGGTGCTGAAAGAAGTCCTGTCTTTAATATCCAGCCATGCTTATCTATAACTTTGGGATATTAACTCTATCATACCAAGTTGTAAGATCAGGATAAGCTCAGGGAAGAGGCAGTTTGACAAAAATGGGAGTAAGTGAGTAAATTAAAAATCACTTTCATTTATTAGGATTAGGGTATTGGCTATTAGCACCTTTGTTGTGAAGTTGTTTCAGTCATGTCTAACTCTTTGTGACTTCGTTTGAGGTTTTCTTGGCAAAAATACTGGAGTTCTTTGTCATTTGCTTCTGCTGTTCATTTTACAGATGGGGAAACTGAGGCAAACAGGGTTAAGTAATTTGACCAGGGTCACAAAGTTAGTAGTACCGGAGGCCAGGTTTGAACTTGTAAAGATACGTCTTCTTGATTCCAAGCCTATTGTTCTCTCCAATGTACCACTTAGCTATTAGCACCACTTAGTGTTGAAAAACTGGACACAAATCATAGAAGTATGAGTATAGGGACTGGAGGAATCCTAGGGAAATTTAAATATAACCCTTTTATTTTCTTGACAAGGAAGGTGCAATCTAGTGGAAGTGAAATCATTTACTCTTGGTCTCACAGCCATCGTAGGTATATCTCAAAAAACAGTGGTGTTGTGGGCAGAGAGCTTGATTTGGAATCAGAGAACTTGAATTCATAGATTCATAATTCTACAGTGGGAACAGACCACTGAAGCATCTGATATATCTCCCTAATGTTACTCTTGAGAAACTGAGACCCAGGGGTGTTAAATGCTTTGTAAAAGATCTCATAATTTCAAATCCTGACTCTGCAAGTCACTTAACTTTATTGGCCCTCAATTTCTTCAATTGCAAATTGAGGGATTTAGACCTGATGACTTTTAAAGGCCCTGGTATAATCTTTTTCTCAGTCCACATAATGTAGACCAGATTTTTTCCTTTGATCAGTTCCATTAATTTGAAATCTATATAATAATATCTGGCATTTATAAGAATGTTTATAACTTTTCAGAGCTATTTTCAGATATATTAGCTTATTTAATCCCAATTACATAACTCTGTGATGGGTATTAAGATAGTTTCTTAGGGTCACTAGGGTCAGCTGGAGACTACAGTAGTAAAAGTGCCAGGCCTGGAATGAAGAATACTCATCTTCCTGAGTTCAACTATGGCCTCAGTCATTTCTTAGCTGTGTGATCCTGGGCAAGTCACTTAAACCTGCTTGCCTCAGTTCCCTCATCTGAGAAATGAGCTGCAGAAGCAAATGACAAACCACTCCAGTATCTTTGCCAAGAAAACCCCAAATGGGGTCATGAAGTGTTGGACGTGACTAAAATGTCTCGGCAACAACAAAATAGGCTTCATTACTTCTAGATCTATTTCTCTCTCTAATAGACCAAATGAGATAATACATAGTAAAATGCATGTAAAGTACTTTGAAAACCTTTAAATGCTACTAAAAAGTCAAACATTATGATGACAATTATGACCTTGTTCTTATCTTTTTGATGGAGCTCAGATGAAAATAATCTTGGGACATCACTATCCGACTACTATTCTTTTATAGTTAGTGTTCCATGAATTATTGCCTAGTGGGATTAAATCATTGCTTTGTTGTAGTTGAATAATGATATTAGATTTTATTATTAAGCTCATCCTCTCTAGGGTCATTGAAAACATCCTTGGTACAATTGCCATATCAGACAAAACAACACAAATGATAAACACCTCATCCTGTTCCTATGTGATTTTGATCTCTTCAGCCAGATCTCTATTTTGAAAACTTTGAGTACCATGTGGCTTGATGGCTATAAATATTGCATTTGGTAACATCATTTAAAATCTTTATTCTTTATTTTTTTATGGTTCAGTGTAATGGTTGGGCAATTGTGAGCAATAATCAGTCTGTGATAAGGGCTTGGCTTTAATAAAGTTGGACTGAGGTCTCCAGGATATCATCTAGGATATTTGCATTTGTTTCATGGGGATTTATTATTGGTAAATAGACTACTGAGTCTGAAGTCAAGAAGACTCATCTTCTTGAGTTCAAATCTAGCTCAGACACTTTCTATTTATGTGATCCTGAGCAAGTTAATCCTGTATACCTCAGTTTCCTAATTTGTAAAATGAGCTGGAAAAGGAAATGACAACCCATTCTAGTATCTTTGCCAAGGAAACCCCAAATGGAGTCATGAAAAGTCAGACATAACTAGAACAACTGAACAAGTCTATGAAAGCTAATGAGCTTCTGATATATAATTCTAGTTATCAGATCATGTTCTGCTAGGCATCCATTAGGTACTAAATTATTGCTACCTCATTGGTACATTGCACAAATTCTACTATTTCCTTGCCCAGTACACATTAATTAAAATATGTGAATTCCTTGAGAATGACCCTTGTAGAAAAAATAAACTGGAAAAAAAATTTTACATCTAAGTTCTGATAAAGGCAGCATTTCTAAAATAGATAGAGAATTCACTCAATTTTATAAAAAAATCAAGCCATTCTCCAACTGACAAATGATCAAAGGATGTGAACAGACAATTTTCAGATGAAGAAATTAAAACCATTTATAGTCATATAAAAAATTATAGTCAAATCATTATTGATAAGAGAAATGCAAATTAAGAAAACCCTGATATACCACTACACACCTCTCAGGTTAGCTGAAATGACAGGAAAAGATAATGATGAATGTGGGAAAAGTAGGACACATACATTCTTGGTGGAGTTGTAAATTGATCCAATCATTCTGGAGAGCAATTTGGAACTATGCCCAAAGGACTATCAAATTGTGCATACCTTTTGATCCAGTAATATTTCTACTGGGTCTGTATCCTGAAGAAAGATCATAAATAAGGAAAAAAGGACCTATGTGTGCAAAAATATTTTTAACAGCCCTTTTTTTGAAACTGAGTCGATGCCCATCAGTTGGGAAATAATTGAATAAGTTATGGCATATGAATGTTATAGAATATTATTGTTCTATAAGAAATGATCAGCAGGATAATTTCAGAGAGGTCTGGAGAGGCTTACATGAACTAATGCTAAGTGAGTAGAACCAGGAGAACATTGCACACAGCAATAGCAAGATTTTACAATGATCTCTTATGATGATATGGTTCTTTTTAACAATGAGGTGATTCAGGGAAGTTCCAATGGTGTTGTGATGAAGATAGCCATCTGCATCCAGAGAAAGGATTGTGGAGATTGAGTGTGGATCATAACATAGTATTTTTTTTCTGTTTTATTGTTGTTTATTTACATTTTCTTTTTTTTTCTCATTTGTTCATTTTTATCTGATTTTCTTGTGCACCATGATAATTGTGGAAATATGTTTAGAAGATTTGCACATGTTTAATATATTGGATTACTTATCATCTAGGAAAGGGGAAAGGGAAGGAAAATACATTTGGAACACAAGGTTTGCAAAGGTGAATGTTGAAAATTATTTCTGCATGTGTTTTGAAAATGAAAAGCTTCAATTTAAAAAATAATCTTAGAAAAGAGAATGACCCTTATATAGATATTTTTGTACAAATAAGTTCTTTTTTTGTTTGATTTTTCTCATGCAAAATGACTAATATGGAAATGTTTTACATGATTACACATGTATAAACTATATCAGACTGCTTACCATCTTTGGGAGGGGAGCAAGAATTTGGAACTCAAAATAAAAATATGAAAAAAATTGTTTTTACATGCAATTGGAAAAAGCAAAATACTTCAAAAAATAATGATCTTTCTGTAATTTCTGATGGTAATTTGCTAAATTACTGTTATAAACTTCTTCATTTCCACAAACAAAAATTGGAGGCTTAGTCATTTGTTTGAATCTTCTTCATCAATAAATTGCTGACTAAATTCAGGCAGTTGTTGTGGAGGGCCTTTTCATTGAATCTTAGTAATTTCATGAATTCTATTTGGAGAAAACTATTTTTTGATTACATTCCACAAATCTAAATGTAATGTTAGAAACTTTTACTATTGCTTACTGAAAAAAAAAAATCTGCTTGTTTCAAAAGTGTTTGTATAGTTTTTGATCTGTTAATCATTCCTCTTTTTTTGTGAGAATAGATTAATCTTTTTATAGCTGCTTTAGGATGATAGACCCCACAATTTGTTAATATTGCATGGAATTTTTATTGGATACATTTTAGATTTCTTGTGGTATATTTTGCAATCCTAAATTAGTTTAGCATAGGTATTACTTGCTTTAAATATCTCTTTTCTGATTCATTTTGATTTCAGGATCTTAACAACTATCTTTTTTCCCCCTCTTATGTTTTTCAAAGTAATTTTTTTTAATTTGATTTTTTATTTTCCTCCAATTACATGTAAAATCATTTTAAATACTTGTTTTTTGAAATAAAAATTGAATTCCAAATTTTCTCTGTCCCTTCTTCCATTTCCCCTGTCAGTGAGAAGACAAGAAATTTGATATAAGTTATACATGTACACTGATGTAAAAGATATTTTCATCTTGGTCATATTGTGAATGAAAGCTCAAAGAATTCCAGGAAAAATAAAGAAATTATGCTTTAATCTGTATTTAGATTCCATCAGTTCTTTATCTGGAGACAGCATTTTTAAAAAACAAATTTTTCAGAATTGTCTTGGTTCATTGTATTGTTGAAAATAGCTAAGTCATTCACAGTTGATCATCATAGAATATTCTCTTGTTTCTGCTCATTTCATGTTCCATCAATTCATGTGAATCTTTTCAAGTTTTTCTGAGAACAGTTTGCTTGTCATTTCTTACAGCATAACAATATTCCATCATAATCATATACAATAACTTGTTCAGCTATTCTCCAATTGATGGATATTCTCTCAACCACCAATTCTTTACCACCATTAAAAGAGATACTATAAATATTCTTATATATATGTCTTTTTCCTTTACTTTTTTATCCCTTTTAGATCCAGACCAATAGTGATATTGCTTGGCCAAAGAGTATACATGATTTTATAGCTCTTTGGGTTAATAAGCATTTTAATGGATTTTGTTCAATGTGATTTCTAAATTCATTTTCAAAGCCCTCATCTATCTTTCTTTGCCATAAGTTAAAAACTTCATATTTATTGGGTGCAAATCATACTTTGATTTTATTTTAACTAGATTATACTAACCTTTTAAAGGAACACCTTTATACTACAAATATTAGAAATAGTAATAATTAAGAAAGATCAATTGATACTTTTTGTTCTGAGGGTATGAATAGAGGGAAATGCACATTCTAGCATTCTATTTCTGAAATTATATTTAATTTCAGGAAAGAATTTCATACTCTTTGGTTGAAAGCTTGCAAATGGACAAACACTTTTTTCATTTCATCACTACGAGACTTTCTCTCAGTATTGCAGGAAATTCCATAGCAGGTTTCTTAGGAACTGAAACTGTATTCTGGCAGGATACCCAATAGGTTATTATACTCATCCATTCCACATTTTGTGGATTGGGAAACAGAGTAGCCATTGACAGATCCCCTCCACTTCTGTGCCAGGGGAGATATTTTCCCCAGTTGGTGAAGGTCTCCGTAGGACATTATGTCAAAACAAGCAGTGCCAAAAAGAATTGTACTCCCCTTTTTATTTCTCCCATCATTTCTTGAGGGCAATTATTAGCTGTCATCTCTTGGAAATCCCAGAAGGGTTCCCTTTAAAATGAAATCTTTGGATTTATAATTAAGTCCCTGATTTAATGAGCACATTATACTGAATTTGTAGTCATTGCATTCCTATTTCTTTTTCAATTTTGGGATGAAAAAATGAATATCTTGTTGGACAACAATGGTATATGGTATTCTATAGAGATCACTGTGGGAAAAGGAAAAGAAATGGGGGGAGGAGATTATAAACCAAAGGATATCATTTTTTAAAGGGAAACTCTTTTAATTATTAATTATAATATTACTTCTAATTATATTTTTACTTAATTACAAACTGTCATTAATCCTTATAAAGGGTAAATATAAAGGAAGGGCTCATATTTAGTCTTTCTTCTTTAACAATGTCAATATATTCATTAACATGTCTATATGTTATAGTTCAATCACTTTGACTTTAGTCCAGCTGAAAACAAACTGAGAGCCATGGCATATTTCTTTAGGCAGAGGGAGTCTGGTAACAATGTCTTTTAGGTAAAAGCACTTTTCTTCTGAAAGTATTTACCCAAAAAAGTTTCTGAAATGTCAAGGGACATGACTGTCCTTCTTGAAAATGTTGTTGTTGTTGTTGTTATTATTATTATTATTATTGGATCTCAAGAATTTACTCTATTGAACAGTAGATTTCAATGTTGAATTCTAGTGTGTGTGGGATGTAGAAGACCTTTACCCAAAATAACTACTCAGAGATCACTCAAAATAGAAGGCAGAAAGGTTGTTTATTAAAACAGAGACATAGAAGTAATAATAAAAAAAGATAAAAAATTCAGAAAAAGAATTTAAACATTCTTGTAAGTTCTTCAGCTTTATCTCTCCATTCACCACAAGTGTAAATATCTTAGGAAGATTTCTGGAAAAATATGCTGGTCAGGCCGCCACTGGTGAAAAGTGAAACTACCCAGCCAGCTTGACAATATGGATAGAGTCAGAGCTTAACCTGTCTCCAAATTTTATTTTTAATACTTTCTACTATGACTATTCTAACTTAACCAGTGAGATATCATCTATGACTGGGGGAAATTAGATACTCAGAAGTTGTGACTAGAGAAGTTGGAGCCATAATGTGCATCTGAATTTCACTCTAAATGGGAATAGCAGAAAAACAATGTGGTGGAGTAGATAGAATCTGGATTTGGAGTTAGGATGAGCTGGCTTTAGGCCTTAGTTCCAGGGTAGGGTGGGAGAAAGTCATTATTTGGGAAATGGAAAGCACATTATTGGATTAGCTGTGTACTATCTTTGGTCATTCCCTGGAGGTACTTTTCTTCTTTTAATTTTGTTTTGTTTTGTTTTGTTCTCTCTCTCTCTCTCTCTCTCTCTCTCTCTCTCTCTCTCTCTCTTTCTCTTCTTCCCTTCCTTCCTTCCTTCCTTCCTTCCTTCCCTTCCTTCCTTCCCTTCCTTCCTTCCCTTCCTTCCCTTCCTTCCTTCCTTCCTTCCTTCCTTCCTTCCCTTCCTTCCTTCCCTTCCTTCCTTCCCTTCCTTCCTTCCCTTCCTTCCTTCCTTCCTTCCTTCCCTTCCTTCCTTCCCTTCCTTCCCTTCCTTCCTTCCTTCCTTCCTTCCCTCCCTCCCTCCTTCCTTCCTTCCTTCCTTCCTTCCTTCCTTCCTTCCTTCCTTCCTTCCTTCCCTCCTTCCCTCCTTCCTTCCTTCCTCCCTCCCTTCCTTCCTTCCTCCCTCCCTTCCTTCCTTCCTCTCTCCCTCCCTCCCTCCCTCCCTTCCTTCCTTCCTCCCTCCCTCCCTTCCTTCCTTCCTCTCTCCCTCCCTCCCTTCCTCTCTCCGTCCTTCCTTCCTTCCTTCCTTCCTTCCTTCCTTCCTTCCTTCCTTCCTTCCTTCCTTCTTTCCTGGTCTCAGGACATTTATTGTCTAGTTAGGAACAAAACGCTCCTCAGATAAAGAAAACCAAAAGGCAGAAAACAAAATACTGAATTGTGTAACAATTCAGTTAAATGCTCCTATGATTCAGAGAAAGTAGTTATTAGTGAGAGCTTGAGTAATTAGAATGGGCTTCATATGGAACATGGAACTTGAACTAGACCTTGAAGGAAGGACCATTTGAATAGATTGAGGAAAAAATTGATATTCTAGTTAGTACTCACTAGCTGTATAAACCATTTAACTGCTAGTCATTTAATTGTTGTTTGCCTCAGTTTCTTCATCCATAAAATTGAGGTAATAGTATTCACCATCTAAGGTTGCTGTGAGGATAAAGTGAGATAATATTTTTAAAGCTATATAAGTGCTACCTATTATCACAATAGGTAGAAGATAGAAGACATTCAATAAGTTTTTCTTTTCCTAAAGGTTTAATATAGAAACATTTCTATTATTTTAGGATTTATTATCCTAGATGCATAAGTAATGAATTATGCTTGTGTCTGTGAACCTCAAATGCATCTGCAACTAGAAGCCTTAGAAGTAAAGACTACTTTTCAAAGTATATATATATAATTCTGGTCTATTTTGTTGTGCTCTCCTTACTTATTCAATTAATTGGGTCCATTACGTAAGTGACAAATTGGCATTTCTACAATTAGCATTGCTCTTAGTAGATGATAGAGCTAGAAGTATTTTTTATTTTGTTTTTTTATGATGAATCTGGAGTACAAAGGAATAAGTGAAAGAGTAACTCCTTCTTTATTGTAAGTTCTCAAGAATAATACTCCCTTTTTGTGGTACCTTTCATCCAAGTGGATATTCAAGTGTTTCACAAAGGTTCAAAATTGGCACAGGACAACAATGGTGATATTTTTCATGAAACAAGCTCTGCAACCATTGATCTCCAAGCACAAAAAGACCCAGAGAAATTTTCCTTAAAAAAAAAAAAATGCTGCTACAGCTGGTCTATTGGAACAGGAAATTTTTTGTGGGGGTAGGAAGGGAGAAAACAGGCTCCTTTCTCTTTCTTTTGTTAGGTTTCAGTCTAATCAATCTGGTGAGAAGAGGAGGCAGGCAGGTTTGGCATAAAAATAGAGTCCCTTTTATTTTGAATATGGTAAGGGAAAATAAAAATAGCGAACAAGAGCAAGCCCTGGAAATAGACAGCTTCTGACACAAGCTGCTCTGAGGGAGACAAAGGAAACCAATTACAGGAAGAAAGTGGGTTGAAGGCAAAGGAGTTCCCTGACATCCAGTGTCACTTCACTGCTAGCTTCCACCCACACTCAACTGAGTTCTTGGAGGATGATGAGGAGGTGGGTTTATAAGTTTCAGGGTCATCTCTGCCTATAGGAACCAAAAAGGGAGTAGGTACCAGTGAACACTCATGGGGGGAATCATTTTTCTCCAGGAATCACATTGAGGCTCAGAAGAGTGAGATTTAAACTCTATACAGAGTTTTTCCTGTTCTCCCCCTTGACTAAGGGCGAATTTAAGAAGGAAATCTAGTTTGGGAGGGGAGGGGGGTGTAGCTGAATGTTTGAATGTTTGAGTTTAGGTGATTGTGATTTTCATTTGAAAATATGTGAAGGGTTCTTGAGGATATGAAATTAGAGATGTAAAAGGCTAGCTACTTCAGGGAAGACACCAGCCAATAAATCACAGCTCATTTGATTGACTCAGAATACTTCTTCTCCATGTTGTTTCCTTGGTATACTTCCAAAGAAGTGAAGTATTGTCTGGGTAAAACACTCTAATCATGTGACAGGGCAGAAGTAGTTCTATTGATTGAGAAAAAAAAAAATTAGTTGTGGATACCAATTTTTGATGGAAAGGTGATGAATTCAACTTAAGCCTTGCTGCATTTTAGGCAATAGTGAAGCATGCAAGTGGAAATGTTGTCTTTTCAACTGGAAACTTGGGACTGATCCTTGGATCCTTTCAATGGTAAGCTTTCACCTTATCTTGCCAAGACCCAGACTTCCAGGCCACTTTTTTGCTGTCTTTTTACAAGATCTTCTATTTTTGTGTCACAATCCTTATTTCCTACCCACTTTAATCAGTCTTAGCTTCAGTTCATTGGATTTTAATACCATATTCTTTACACCATCTTTACACCAGGCTTCTCTTCTCTCTGGTCACCATCCTAAACATCCCACCAGAACATTGAACTCAATCCCTGGATCCCAGGGTTCTGATGAATGACAGTTCATCATTAATAAGACCTTATCTTGTTGAGTCCAGTGCTTCAAGGTTCTATCTCCTTATCATATTTCTGTGCAAATTTTCATTCCTGTCCTCATCCCACTTTTGGCACTCATTTATTTGTTGTCTTCTTCCATCAGAACAAAGACTCCTTGAGGGCTTGTGATCAGAGAGCACCTTTTTTGTATATTTCCATCACTAACATGGTGCTCTATCCATGCATCTAACCATATATCCAAATATACAAAGAATTAGTGTTTGATAATCCTTGAAACTTAAAAATTGACAAAGATTCATTATTTGACAAATATTTGACAAGTAATATTTGACATTATTTCCCAATTTGGCAGGAAAAAGTTTTCATTCTCTTTTTATAGCATATAATCTGGTGAATTCTAGCTGGAAGAAAGACTTAATCAAGTAAATAACCAAACAAATAAACAATGAACTCTAGAAAATGCAAAAGAAAATGGAATAAAATATTTATCTCAATTGTGTAGGGACAATAAACTTCTCTCAGTTTAACAGAAGAAGGAAATATTGGAGACAAGATAGACATACTAATCTGAAAATAATGAAAAATTATTTCCATTTGACTTATTCAATTAAAATGATAAAATTAAAATATATAGAAAATACAACTATACTTAATAAAATTACTTTAAGCCAGATTAAGAAAATAATTATGGGAAATAGTATAGATAAAATCTTGAATCTAAAGACTATAATGAACTATTAAGATGGCAAGTTCCAGTTAACAATGAAGATATAGTTAAGGATATGAACAGCTTTCAAAAAAAAGAAAAAAATTAATAAACACTTGAAAATATTTAGCTTCACTAATAATCAGAGGTATGAATAAAACTTACTTTCAAATTCAGTGCTGATGGGATTGTGGCAAAATAGGTTCATTCATTCATTGCTAGTGAATTACAAAACTGTAGCATCTTTCTGGAGTTATGACATTGAAAATAAAATTTACACAAAAGAATTATACATTTTGACTGAACAATTCCTTTTTTTTTCTTATTGACTTATCAAGGGAATGCTTAAAATGTCATCAAAAACAAAAGCAAAAAAGCCTGTTAAAAGATTTTCATAACCATATCTTTTTTAAGAAGGTAGCAAACTAAATGTGTAACATTGGGAAAATGGTTAAATAAATTGCTATTGAGTAACAATACATACTAACAGGCAACTAAGATGGTAAAGTATAAGATACCTAAAAAGACCATAATATAAAGCAAAATAAATAAATAAATAAAGATGTGAGCTAGATTAAAAAAATACATACTAACTATAAACATATAAGGAAAATTAATGAAGATGAATAGTTGGAAGTTCTTCATGCACACTTAAAAGGAGAAATTGCAAAGTATCATGATACTTTTTGCATTAAAATAATTTAAAAGTAAATATTTATTCAATAAATGCTTTTTTAAATGTTGATATTATAGACATTTCCAACTCAAACTTTCCCTCTTCTAAACTTATACTGTTGAGGATGCTGGAGAATTATTAACTCAAGATGGCTGAATTTATAAACAATTAATTTAAATGTTTAATGTAAAACAGAGTTACACAAGGCTTTTCATTTTTATTTCATCCTTATTTGTATTTTTCCTCATTTATAATCATCATTGACTCCTCAATCATTTATCGGGGAAGCAATTATTTCTCTCACACTCCTACCCTCTGGCAGATCAATGTCACCAACAGCCAGGGTTAACTTTATAAGTAAGTAGATTTGAGTAGTATGCAGAGCATTTGCTTTATTTATTCTTAGACACTTTCTTCCTTGGCTGGCCATAATAATGCTAATGAGAGCACCCTATATTTGAATAAGTGCTCTACACTTTACAAAAAACTTTCTCTCATTTGATACATTCTCTGTTTTGATCTTTTCAACAATTCTATGAAGTAGGCAGACCTTGTTTATATTTTGCACATAAAGAAACTAAGGTGAGGCAGCTAGTTGCACAGTAGATAGAGCACTGGCCTTGGAGTCAGGAGGACCTGAGTTCAAATACAATCTTAAACACTTAACATTTCCTAACTGTGTGATCCTGAGCAAGTCACTTAACCCAATTGCCCTCCCCCCCCCAAAAAAAAAGAAACTATAACTAAGAAAGAGGCAATAATTTGATAAAAAATGGAAGCTAATAAATGACAGACTGGCAGCAGAGTTTTAACTAGAAATCAGATGTATTACATATATACACTGTGCTTGAAGCACAGTTCTCCTATGCCAGCATAGAAAAATAGAAGATATAAATAAAACTGCATTTTTGAAAAAGACAGACTATCAGGCAGGGGTTTGCTGATAAGTATGTGACTTCTGGTTCTCCAAACCACTGGCATCTTGGACCATCCAAGTCATCTTGATCTTTTTCTTGCCACTGGATTTTGATGATTCTGGAGGAGGAAGTAAGGTTGATGACTTTGTGCACGTCTGCCTTACTCACACCCAATTCACTCTGAAGTCAAGGTACCACCTCATTAGTCTTCTTCAAGAACATATCACAAACAACCACAATAAATTCTCACCCTTGGTCATAAATGGGTTAAACAGATTTCTTCCATAAAGAAGCCCACATTAAGAAATATTAGTTTATTGAACTCATTGAAACTTTGGCTCATTGGCTTATTAAACCTTGTATAAAATAAAAGTATATAGAAATGTATGTCTATAGGAGATGAACTAATGGGGAAGGAGAATAGTATGAATAGTTGGTGAATGTGAAAGAAGGTCAGAGTTATAATGATCTTGTAGGTGTCTGGGGAAAGAAAAAGAGAAAATCAAAAAGTTACCTGATCTTGAATTTTGTCTGATTTGTTTGGCTATGCAAGTCCCTTCCCTGCATTTTTAAGATACCATGGTCTTTTAAAAGAACTATTTCACTGACTCAAGCAAATTGCATACTATTTAAAGTGAGATTGAAGGAGACTGAGATGATTGATACCCACACATACTCAAGTCTGGATATGAATGCACCCTTGGTGGTTGTTATTGTTTTTTTTTTTTTTGTTGTTGTTGTTGTTTTTTTCCAGTGAAGATGAAACAAGTTACTGTGAATTATAGACTTGTGGAAATCTGTATTTAAAACAAAACAAAACAAAAACCCTTCCTTTTTTAACTTGTCTAAAAATAACAAGAAATAAATATTTCTCAATATTAATCTCTTTCAGACTTTTCCCTTTAGAAAAGTGTGTAGGAATTGAGAACCAAATTTTCCTCCTCCTCTCATTGAGTCATTTCAGTGATGTCTTGCAAAGGATACTGTAGTGATTTTCCATTTTCTTCTCCAGCTCATTTTATAGATGAGGAACCTTAGAAGACAAACTGGTTTAAGCTATTTACCCAAGGTCACACAAATAGTGTCTGAGGCTGGATTAGAGCTCAGAAAAGATGGGTCTTCCTCATTCCAAGCCCAGTGCTCTTTTCACTGTACCACCTTCCTTCTCATTCTCCTAGCATTTGTTTAGGACTTTACAAGGTACTTTACAGATATCTGATTTGATGTTCACAACCCTGTTAAAAAGGCGCTTTACAGATGAGGAAATTGAGGTTTCTTTAGAGGTTAAATGACTTGCTAAGGTTCATATAGCTAGGAAGCAAAGATCCTGGAAAATGGATGAAAAGTGGTAACCAAACATAGAATAAGAGCTAACTCTTTTTTCCTTCCTCATCAGAAGAGATTGGCATTATGACCTAAGAAAGGACAATGTTCTCTTCTCATTCTTAAGGCATTAGGACATTTGTTGCTCACCAGATCATCTCTTTGATTACTTTGGAGCAAAGCTTCTTAAACTTTTTCCACTTGTCCCTTTTTACCTGAACAATTTTTTGTGAACTAGGTATAATGGGTATGTAAAGTACATATGCAGATCAAAAATTTACTGATAACAAATCATATTTTTGTGACACTCCACATTCAGTTATGTAACTCTAATCCACAGTTTAAGAAGCTTTGCTCTAGAATGGTTGAAGAAGGGATTAAGTAGTTTTAGGAGAAGATTAAGTGACTTTTGTCCTATTAGATGAAATAGAATGTGAACTTGCAAACTGCATTTTATCATATTGTGACCTTTTCCTTGTTTCAGATTCCAATAAATGTTACTTCAAATTGTCTTATATTAGAAAGATGTCTAAGAACATCTGAGGAGAAATCCTGTCAAGTTAGACATTTTCCCCTCTAAGCTAGACATGCTTAGATTTAGAATGATGTTAAATTAATAAAATTATTTCTGGAAGATTTGTACTTAAAATGAAGAGTACAATATAATATTTTTATTTGACAGTGTATTAGATCTGAAAGGGAACTTAGAAATATTGTCATCTGGGGTATCCCTTCCTCATTCTTTTCTTCTCTTTACTAGATTAAGATTGTTGTCATGGAGCAAATTCTGCTCACTTTCCCTATATTGTGAACCTAAATCTTCTTCTACCTTATTGTGCTATTTTGCTGTAAATTCTCTTTGTTGTACAAGGTTGATGATATTGATGGAGATTTGGAAAAAACCCTCAAGTTTTTAGGCCTCTCCAAGGCTTACTACTTGAAAAGTTGTGAAGAAATACTTGTCTTCTGCAACCTAAGCTTCTCAGTTTCTCTTTCTTTGTCCTCCAATCTGTTTGCTCTAATCCCTTCAACCCTATCCTAAGTAGCCTAGTACCTTTCCACAATTTCCTTGATCAAAACCTTGCTACCAGGAAAATACTTAAACCTCATTCACATAAAAGTGTAAATGATGAAGTCTAAGACTCCCCAAACTGCTGGAGACCTTTATATTCACTTTTATGGACAATGGGTTTCTCGTCTGTAAATCATGAGGCAAAAACTAATGGTATCTAAAGCCTTTTCCCTACTCCAAATCCTATTTTCTCTAATTCCCTTTCTAGCTTTCACATTCAAGGATTGGTAACTGCTTAAAGAGTTAACCATCCCCAGGGTATTGTTATTTTAAACAGTTTTGTAAATTGAGTTTTTGGAGCCTTTTTTTTTTTTTTTTTTTTTTTTTTTTTTTGAGAAAAGCCAGCATAAAGCATTTTATTACAATAATAAAGCTTGAAACTCATATGTGGTGGAGGGAGAGTGTGTGGTGGCAGTTTCTCTTACCAAATCATACACGGACAGCAAAAGGGGGTAGGAGTGGGAGAAAAGGAAGGTGGGGATGGAGGGAGAGGTATCAGCAATAGAGGAGTTGAGCATCAAAACAGGAGAAGTTGAATCTGTGATGACTAGCATCAGGTTTTTTGGGTTTTTTTTTGGTTTTTTTTTGGGGGGTAGAAAACATGCAATGATTTCCTGTGACAATGACTGGGCTTTCATTGTACTGAAAATTTCTACAAACAGCACCTTCAATTTAACAATCAATTAATTCATCTGTGTGCTATTAATGCTTTATCATACAATTAATTTTAAATCTATACCTAAAAGATTTCAATTTAAAGCTAGACCCCAAAAACAAAAAAATGAATGACTTGACAAGTTGAGGTTTATAGTGTATAGTTTAAAAATTTAGAGACAATACACAAGGAGGAAGAGTTGGAAGCAAAGCTAAGTGATAATGATGAGGTAAATAACTAATGATGAGGTTTATACCTCAATACAATTAAAATTAATTGAAGTTTAGTGGCAGGATTGGGGTACAGGGAATCAAACGGAGCTCCCCCGCAACCCCTTTGGATTTGGCGCAAGGATACAAAGTTAAATGAGGTCTAACGGCAGCGAGAGTTCCCTGTAAATGAATTTACACACCCGAAAACCTAGATTGATAAAAATAAATTTATTGAAGGGTTTGGAAGCAAAGTTAAAGTCTGGTTAGTAAAAGGTATTAGATAGAGAAAGAAATACACCAGAAGTGGAGGACAGAGAGTCTGTGATGCTAGGCATGTTTGCTGGCATCTTTCAACTCTCCACCAAGGGATGATTCCACCTAGGCTCTTTTATTTGCTTCAAGGAGCCTAGGGCAGTGCCAAATTATTGGCGGACTTTTCAGATAAGGAAGAAACAGTTTTGGGGAAACCTGAGCAGATAGGGCCAGCTCTGATCCGGTGGGGGCTGGGTACAAGCCCAAACTGGCTCAGATATTGATCTCTCCCCTTGGAGTACAAAAAGGTGGTTTTGACCAGATCTTGTAAATCAAAGATCAGTCCCAAAGGAAGTTGGAGAGCAGACAAGGAATCTTAAAGGGGCTATTGCCCCCATCAATAACACATACAATCGGAATATATGTCTATGCAATGAATGTAGTGGAATATCAGGGAAAAGCTCCATATAAATGTGCGTTCTTCTTGAAGCTGAGACTCTGGACTCCTCCATGTGTCCAATTCAAGAAAAAGGGAGCTAGGTGAAGAAACCATTCCTATCATTCCAATTTTATAAGTTTCAATCGAAGATGTGGAGGTCAGGAGCTAAGAGTGACAAGTTTGAAATTACATCATAGAATTAGCTAACTACTTTATTCCATAGTAAAGCTCACCTTTGATCCTAGCCTAGGCTTTCCTCCAACTTTTTTTGGGGGGGGGGAGGGAAAGGAGTTTCTAAGTGGAGGGCAAATTCCTGCTGAGCTGACAGATTTATCCAGAGCACTGATATTATGTATGAATTACATTTTGAGAGTTTTTAGGGTGTTTTTTCCACTGTGTCTAACAGTGTTTAAGAGGCCCTGGTATATCCTTCCTACCCCTAGAGAACCAGATTAAATGTGTCAATAAAGTTTAAATGAATGAAACTTGTGTGCTTAACATCTCATCTTGAAATCATATTTTTTTTTTTTGGATCTTAAAGGAGCACAACTTAAGAACAAACAGAATGTTCTTGCCCAGGAAGAACATTTTATAATTATAATTATTTTTTTTCTAAAGGGCTATAATAAACTTTAAGCAAGTGTTTCCTATTTTATTTTCACACCAAACAATTTATAAGCAGAAAGTGTCCTCTTGACATGATAATGAAAGTGCAGTCATACATGTCAGCTGGAGCAATTATGCTCTTCAAATGTCTGTGCAGCAAGTATTCTATGATTCCTCCCTGCTGACACTTTCTCTAATGTGATGTGCATATTAAAAAGTATACCAGAAAGGTGTTTTTAGGAGGGAAGAGGTGTCAGAAACTCAGGTAATAGGAACTTCCAAGACACTTTTGTACTTTTGCTCAGATATCTTTTGGGGGCCAAAACTGATAAAAAAAAAAAAAAAATCCACCACTCACTTCAATCAAGGCTCACTGCTTCTAGCTTATTTCCAAATTTTAATCAGAGACTTATAATATGTGTTAAATCTAATATATGCACTTTTGACTTATAAAATATTTTGCAAGAAAAAAATATATTTTGCAAGTCTATTTTGGCTCTATATGCACCCTAGAATCCAGTTTTTTAAACTGTGGTTTGCCACCCCCTATAGGGTCTCATAACTGAAAATAGAAGTTGCAAAATTACTATTTATTCTCAGCAAATATTTGATTTCTAGATCTATTCTCTATACCTACATTCCTGTGGATGTATAAAAATGTATTGGGCAAAAAGGAGTTGTGAGTGGAAAGAGTTGAGGAATCCTGTTCTAGAAGATGCCCAAAGGAACATGAATATGGAAGGATTAAAAGAATAGAGTGGGAGCCAATCTACAATCTAATCATTGAACATTTGCAAATGAATCTGGTTGCCTGGCTACACACCTTTTGTTTCTTTCCCCTCTTTTGAATCCTGCCCCCTTTTCTTTGTTAGTGCTTTGGGGTAGGAAGTGTTCCATTTACGTTTTTACATCCCAGTGCCTGACTCAGTGACTAGTACCTAGGAGGTACTTACTAAATACTTGATTGATTTTACACTGCCCTTTCCCTCCTCCTCAGCATTTTCTCTTTCTCCTGGCTTTCATTAAGTATGGTAAACTTTCACTCTTCATGGCCCTGGCTTGAGATCTTTATCATTGCAGATTTCTTTTCTTTCTTTTCTAAGTTCTTAATCACTTAGTACTCAGTACTATCACCAGGACCTTTTATTTAAGTCTCTTTCCACAGCCAACAGCAAATTGTTCAAGTAGCCTTCTACTGCACTGCTCCTTGCCAGAGAGAAGTTTCTTTACTTTTTTTCCCTTCCATATATATTTCTACAGGCAAAACCAAACCAACCCCCAAATCCTAGTATCTCTCAAAAACTCTTTCCACTATCTTATTATACTGGCTAGCAGCATCTAATGTCTCCTTCCTTCCAGGTTTCAAATATATATCCTTTATTTCAAGTCTGAAAGCAGTCAGGCAGTAACCCCTTCGTACCTGAGAAAAAATAGTAAATTAACTACTTAACCTTGGTTTCTCCAGGATCTAGTTGGTTCAGCCTTTTCTCATAAGTACTATTTTTACTTCTTTCTTAATCACTGTTTGTAACTCTTCTCTGAATTTTCTTCAGTTTTTCTACCTTATCTCCAATGTTTGCCTAAGGGTCTGACTGTAGAAAAGGCAGGACACTTTCTGGTTCTAGGGTAATCCTTTTGAAACATGCTGGAATCCTTCCTTCCAAGCCTCTCCTTTTCTTTTCTTCTTTTTTCCCCTTAGAAAAAAAAAAAAAAGGCAGAAATAAATAAATAAATAAATAAATAAATAATGAATTGTTAATTGTACCTTAATTTTGGATGATTGTGACTCCTGGATATTTTTCTTACACTCCTGTTCCATTTTGTACTTCTATTTATATAACTAAAAATGTGTGTGTGTGTGTGTGTGTGTGTGTGTTTGTGTGTGCATACACATGTGTTTGTTTCTTTAAATGTACCATTTAATTCCTGGCATTAATTTCATTTTTTTCTGGGACTCAATTACTACAAAATAAGGGTCTGGATTAGATAGTTGGGAAAGTTTCTCACGGGTTTTCATTTCTACCTTCTTATGTTTATCTCATCAACTGTTTTTATTTTATTCATTTTTTCTAAATTTCAATGAGACCTATGGCTCAGAACCAAAGGTCTGAATTAACATAGTCTAAATTCAATCCTTTAAACTTATCAATTTTCATACACATTGGTTCATGCTTCTAACAAGTATTTCTCCTAAGAGTATTAGAATTGATTTATTTTTCCATGGGAGAATCAGATATTTGATGCATCTCTAGATTTCTTAAAAAAAAAAAAAAAGAAAAGAAAAGAAAAAAAAAGGCCCTGAGCTCACATACAAGCATTGAGTCTAACAAAGTATCAAAGATAGGAAAAAAATGTATTTAACTAAAAAAGAAATAAAAAGTATTTTCATTCAAGATAATTAACAATTAAGACAAGTAAGTCCCCTTCACTTAGATTCTTCTGAGGTACTTATGTAGTCTTCTCCACCAAAGCTTCTTAAACTGTGGGTCAAGACTCCATCTGGGAAGAGGAGAGCTAGTTGGTACAGCAGACAGAGCACCAGCCCTGAATTCAGGAGGACCCGAGTTCAAATCTGGTCTCAGTCACTTAACACTTTCTAGTTGTGTAACCCTGGGCAAGTCACTTAACCCCAATTGCCTCAGGAAAAAAAAAAAAAAAAAAAAAGATCTCCATATGGAGTTGTGTAATTGAATGTAGAGATAATGAATTCATCATTTGTTATTTATAAGTGTTTGGTTTGTATGCATATATATATATATATATATATATATATATATATATATATTCCCACTCCTAGGAGAAATAACTCTAGATTCTTAGAACTGGCATCAATTAATAAAAATCAATGGGCTAGCAACAAATTTCTGGACTTTTAATATCTTTAATACTTTCTGCTGTGACTGCCCTAAGTTAACCAGTGAGACGTCAGTTAGAATTGAATAAAATTGGGCACTCAGTAGTTGTGATTGCTGAGCTGTGTGTTTACTTGACTCAATTTTGGAAAGAATCTGAATTTCAGAGATACAATCTGATTTTGGAGTCAGATTAGGTAGCTTGCAGACCCAAAGGAGTTGCTAAAGAATTATTTCTCTTAAATTGACATACTCCTTATGGTCATGGTAGCTATGAGTGACACTTAAAACAATTCTGGTCAAGGGAAGGCATGGTTTGGCAATATGTTGATGCATTCGCTATTCTTTGACCACCTCCCTTGTCCTACCATTTAAAACTGAGATTATGTTCTTTTGGTCTCAGTTTCGCTATTCACAGGTGCCTTTTACTTTCCCATTCTGGTCAGCAGTGTCTTCATTCACCTAAGCAATAAATTCAGCCTCAAAAATCTTTTCCTTTCCCTATGTCTTGTTTTGTTACTATTTTGTCCATTCTCCTTTGTGCTATCTTTCATATTCCTTCCTTTCTTTCTACTTTTACCACCAACATGATAAACTGATCTTTTATTATTTTTGACTCTTTCCATAGCTAGCCTGATAATCTGCCCTACTCAAATCCAATCCTTTTTCTACTGCCTGGTTAATCTCCTAAAACACTGTTTTGATCACATCACTCTTTTGCTCAGAAATTTTCAGTGATTCACTATTATTGACAGGGTAAAGTCTTAAGTCGGACAATTCATAGGGACATGAAGCCATAAGTTTAGAGTCCAGTGGGAAAATTAGCTCAAGTCCTTCATTTTACAATGAGAGAATTTAACACTTTGCCCAGGGAGGGAATATCTTTTGTCAAAATCACACAAGTAAATGGCAGAGCTGAGATCTAAACCAGAGTCTTTTGACTTCATATTTACAATGCCATGTGTGACCTTTAAAGTACTATATACATGCTATTATTATCTTAACCTTCTAACACTTCAGTTTGCTCATCTGAAAAAGAAGGGGTTTAAAGAGGATGAGCTTTGAAGTTCCTTTAAGATCTTGTGACCTATGATGCTATGAAAGTATTTTACTTAATGTGATCTTAGTTTCATTTCCTTATTGAGAGCCCTTGATTAAAAAAAAAAAAAAAAAAAAAAAAGTTTCCCACTCCTGATATAAAGTAAACCACAATATAATATGAGAAAGGACATATCTCTAAATTTTATAAATAGGCTAAGAAAGTTCATGCAATGTGTGTGTATGTGTGTGTGTGTGTGTGTGTGTGTGTGTGTGTGTATATTCTCTTTATAGTTGGCAGTATTTTTGGTATGTAGAAGAGCTTATCAGCTAGTTTCTTATTTTAATTCTTGCTGAAGCAGTTGGGGTTAAGTGACTTGCCCAGGGTCACACAGCTAGGAAGTGTTAAGTGTTTTCGGTCACATTTGAACCCAGGCCCTCCTGATTTCAGGCCCAGTGCTCTATCCTCTGCACCATCTAGCTGCCCCCTAAATGGTTTCCTGACCTTGGATTTGATTGTTTTTGGCTCAGACCATCACCTCACATTTCTGACCAAAATGTTTGAGCTCCATGAAAATATGACTTCAGTCACACTAAGTATCATTGATTTTCATTACCTCCCATCTGCCAGGAAGGGAAATGATCCATGTGGCAATGCCAGATAACTCCAATTCTGAATCAAAGTTCACCCTCTCCTCCATCCTTTACCCTAATGAGTTGCGTTTTTGATATGGGGTAAAAGGGCTTTCTGAATATTTGCTGTGCATCTCTAGCAGCAAGGGAAGTATGGCTTGCAGAGAAAAGGAAGAGAGATTGGCATTTTGCCCTATAAAAATCAATTTGATTTTTGTTATTATGAAGCAATCCCTTTTTACAGGCTGGTCTTTCAGACTCAGCCAACATAGTGACAGAGGAGTATCAAGAAAAGAATGATTACTCATGCAGATAGTGGCAAGGTATTCCAACAGGGTTTTATTTCATATTGTTGAAGGCTCTCCCTAAAAGAAACAGTAATCTTTTGGCTGTGCAGAGGGAGTACTTTCTTCAATACAAATCCAATTTATTTTGGCCCACTGATTGGTTCTTGCTGCCAGATCATTGAACAGGATATTAATTATTCATTAAAGTACTTGGAAGGACGGTATTTGGATTCTCACGCTGCCAGGGTTGATGAGGTTTTTGCATTGCTGTAATAGGAATGGCTTTTAATCGCACAGTAAAACTCAATCTGAGCTTAATAGAGTTAAAGAAGAGGCACATGGGTTTTATAGGATCCACATGTCTGATAGAAAGAGAGTAGAAAATATTATTTTTACACCTGGTCCTATGAGGATAGCTTTAAAAAAAATCTCAAAAACATTTCCAGGGAAAGGTCATAATCACCATAATAAGTAGGTTAAGAAAAAGCAAAATCTACTTTCATAGAAGAGAACAAAATAACTATTTGTACTCTTTCAAATGGTATTCATAGTCTCATGATTCTCTAACAAAATAATATCAGGCCTATAAACATCAGTGACATGAAGGATAAGGCAACGTTTCTACACTGAAATTGGTGTAAACTGGAGCAAGAGAAGAGACTTATCTTCAATTAATGGCAATGTTAGCAAAGGAGCATGAACTCAGCCTAAAGTGGCCCCATTAAAAAAAAAAAAAAAAAAAAAAAAACCAAAAACTTGTATTTTTTAGCACTATTTTGGTCTGTGAACAGCTGTTCTATTAGAGACTTAAGAACATGACCTGAGATGGGCCAGGGGCAGGGCTGACCATGAGCATCATTCTTCATTCTCCCAGGTGGCTCTCTATACACCTGCACACACACTTTTGTGCACTACTTTTGGATAAAAAAGTCCTCAAGAGAATGTCTCTATAGGCTATGGGGAGGGCTGTCCTCTTTTTTTCATCCTCAGCAAAATTATTCATACAAAGCACTTTGGATTCAGGTGCTTGGATACTTACTTACCTTACTGGTCTCTGCCTTATCTTCCAACTATAAATGTTAGTAGAATCGTAGGTTATTACTATAATCAGGGTTAGCTAAGTGGATCAGTTGATAGAGTGCTGGCCCTGGACTCAGAAGAACTTGAATTCAAATCTGGTCTCAGTTCCTATGTGACCCTGGATAAGTAATTTAGTCATGCTTGTCTTTATTTTCTTATCTATAAAATGAGATGAAGGAAGAAATGGCAAAGTACTTCAGTATCTTTGCTAGGAAAATCCTAAATAAGGTCACAAAGAGTTGGGTATAATTAAAAAATGACTAAAAACAGCAACTTGTTTCCATTATTATTTTGCCTTATGCCTTTCACTGCCTCAGTTTACCTATCTAAAGTAGCTAATCATCATGGGTCATTGTGAACAAAATATTTATCAATCAGTAGTTAGCCTTCTTCTATTCAGGCTCTCCATGCTTAGCAAGCAAGCTGGTCCCTTAGAATAATTGTAGAGTCTGTTATCCCTTTGTAGGACTTACTAAAATTTATGTTCTTTCAGCATTGCCTTCAATAATCTAGGGTCACCTCCACATGGTAGAATAGGAGATTTTTAATAGAGGAGATATTTAAATATTGACGTAAAATTAAAATGCAAATTTGTATAGTGAAATACCAATGGGAATAGGAAGATTTGGGGTCTAGTTAGCCATTAATAACTTATGTGGCCCTTAAAGAGACTCCATTAACCTCTGTAAGACTTAATTTCCATATCTGTCAAGTTAGGGATTTGGACTAAATGCCCTTTAAAGCCCTTTTCGGTTCTATGATTTAACTCAATTCAATTTCATTCCACCAAATAAATATTTATCACATTTCTACTATGTGCAAGGTACTATGCTGAGGTGCTAGGTGCTGAAGATAGTGATATGAAAATGGAAACAGTTCTTGTCCTCGTGGAGCCTACATTCTATGGATGGATATGCAAAAGTGAGACACATCATATACAAATAAACAAATACACAATAATCTATTTTTGGTTTTTACTGGGCCTGTAATTTTACTGGTGCAAAATACTTCCTCTTACCTATATACATCATTATCTGCTCTACATCCATAAACCTAGAGAATTGCATTAAGAGATTAAGTAATAATAAGTAGCATTTATATGGGACTTTAAGGTTTGAAAAGGCATGCATATATGTATGTATGTGTGTGTGTACGTATATTATATATATATATATATATATATATATATTTATATTTATTTATTTATTTAGAGAGAGATCTGATGCTTATAATGGCTCTGTGAGATAGGTGCTATTATTATTATTCCCATTTTACAAATAAGGAAATTGAGGCAAATAGAGGCTAAGTGACTTGTCCAGCATCACACAGGTACTAAGTATCTGAGGCTAACTTTGATCTCAGATCTTCCTAACTCCAAGGTCAGCACTTTGTTCATATATTGCACCACCCAGTTGCTACTGACTTGCTCAGGGTCACAAAATTAATATTTGACTTATATAGGACCTGAATCAGGACAACTTGATTCCAAAGCTAGCTCTCTATTCACTACACCAGGAATAGATCTGTGTATGTCTGTTTTGTTCCTTGTAAATGACTTCTTTTTTTCCTTTCATTGTCCAAGTATTTTTCGGGTGTGATTCTGAACAGAATAATCCTGTACCATCATCCCATATCTTCATTCATTCTTTTCCTTTCTTCTTCAATGCTTTTGGAGGATTGGCATTTTATAAAATACTTGATTATTAGTTAGTAACCAACAGTCAGAATTGGGTCTTTTTTGTTCTTTTAAGCTGGCAAAATAGGTTTTCATTTGCAAAAAGCAACGATGGCAAAGTAAAGTTTTGGTAGCTTGTTCCCCACCCACCCACCTTCTTGCATAAACTTTCCAGGCTAAGGCTATAGAAAGTCTTAGAAATGTGGTCACAATCTTCTCTATATAGTCTTTAAAAATATAAAGGTCATACAAATCCATTTATTGACTGAGTAAGGAAAAATGCCAGGTTGAATAGCAAATGGAAAGTGAAATCTCATTAAGATTTGTTCATGCCAGAATAACCTTATTTCCTTTTTTTGACAGTGTTATAAGACTGGTAAATCAAAGAAATACCAGAGACATAGTATATCTACCTGGATTTTATCAAGACAAAAGAGTAAAATAAATATGCTAGATGATAATATAGTTTGTTAAGTTTAGAAACTGGTAACTACCTCTAAAGAGAAATGCTTGGGTAAGTTATAGAGCATAAAAGATAGAGTGCTGGATCTGGAGTTAGGAAGGAGTGAGTTTTAATTCCTACTTACTAATTGTGTGACCTCATTAATCTCTCCTTGCCTCCTTTGTAAAATAAGCATCATAATAACATCTGGCTGCCCCATGTTGGGAAGATAAAAACAATTTTTGCAAAGAAGTGCTTTTTATACTTCAGAGTACTCTGAATATGCTAATTATTTTAAATTAAATTTCAAAATTATTTATTTCTAACATTCATTAAAAAAATTTTTGTGTTCCAGATTCTCTTCCTCTTTCTCATTTATCCCCCACCCATTGAGAAGGTAAACACTATGATAGAACTTATACATGTGAAGTCATGATAAACCTAACTCCCTATTAGCAATTTGCAAAAAAAGAAAAAAGAAAAAAAGCCTAAAACAAGAAAAATTGAGTGAAAAAAGTATTTTTCATTCTGCACTCATAGTCATTAGTATGGAGGTATATAGCATTTTTTATCATGACTCCTTTGAAATTATCTTGGATCATTATATCAATGTATAGCTGTTTTTCATAGCTGATCATCATTACACTACTGTTGTTACTATATACAATGCTCTTTTGGTTCTGCTCATTTCCCTTTGCATCAGTTCATACAAATCTTTTCAGGTTTTTCTGAAACCATCTTGCTCATCATTTTTTATAGCTCAATAGCATTCCATTATAATCATATAACACAACTTGTTCAGCCATTTTCCAATTGATGGGCATCTCCTCAGTTTCCAATTCTTTGCCATCACAAAAAGATCTGCTATGAATTTTTGTACATATAGATCCTTTTTTTTCTTTTCTTTGATCTCTTTGGGATATAGACCTGTGGTTGGTATTGGTGGATCAAAGTATATTCTAACTATTATTATTAGTGGACTAATATCAACTCAGAGTGAAATCCAAAGGGAGTATCCCAGGGATCAATCCTTATTCTTCTGTTGTTGAACAATTATTTATGAGATTTATAGCACACTCCTCAAATTTGTAGAGAAGCTAATTTTTAGGTGACAGACTCAGGGTCCAAAAAGATATTGATAGGTTGGAATGATGAAGCTAACAAGATGAAAATCAATCAGGACAAATCTACAGTCATGTACCTAGGTTCAAATAGAAGATGGAGGAGACTTGGCTAGTAAATAAATTATATAAAACATAACTAGATTCATTGACAGTCAGTAGTGTGATATGATGGTCAAAAAAGGTAGTGACTAGAATTAATAGCTTTATTATTTCATAGAAAGAAGGAAGAGATCATCTTGTTGCATTTGTTCTTGATCAGACTCAATTTCAAGTGTTTCTATTTTTTTACTTCGGGGTTCTACATGAAAGGAAAAATATAGTCAGAGAGACTGTCTAATGGAAGGATGGTTAAAAGATTTAAATTCAACCAATCCAAGTATGACTTGAAAGAATTGGAGCTGTTCAGCCTAGTAGAAGACTTATAGAACTTGAAAGCTATCTTCAAACATTGAAAGAGTTTGTTAAGTGGAAGGAGGATTAGACTTCTTTGGCTTCCCTGAAGGCAAAACTTAGTAGAAGGGACTAGAAACAATCATTGAGTAGCAATTGCAGAGAAGTAGGTATTGACCTACTGTAAGATAAAAACTTCCTAAGAATCAGAGATGTCCCAAATTAGAATCAGGTACTTTCAGAAAAACCTGGAAAGATTTACATGAATTGAAACAAAGTGAAATGAACAGAACTAGAACAATGTACACAGAGATAGCAATATTGTATGATGATGACTTGTGAATGTTCATCATACAATATTGTATGCTGTTCTCGGCATATAATGATTTAAGAGAATTCTAATGCATTCATGATGAAAAATACTGTTCACTTCCAGAAAAAGAACTGATAGTCTGAATGAAGATTGAAGCACACTATTTGGGGGGTTGGGGGAAGGTGTCTGTTTTACAACGTAAGCAATATGAAAATATGATTTGTATGCTTGCACGTGTATAATTGTATGGGACAGTGACCCTTACCCAAATTAAAATCGGAGACTTTCAAGGTAAAAAAAGCAAAAAAAAAAAGATTTATTATGATCACTTGAAAAAGGGCAACTCCCAACAGTAGAGGAGTTCAAAGATATTGCAAAACACAATATTAAATAGACCCTGAACATAGAAGCTTCACACACACACACATACACACACACACACACACACACACACACACACACACACACACACACACACACACCTTGTCCAGACTTACATTCTCAATACGGAAGTCTATCCCAGTCTATCCCAGAAATAAAATATTAGTAAACAACAAACTCTTAATTTAAATATCCCTAGAGAATTGCTATACAAGCAGATATTCTTGGATGAAAGAATTCTGTTACCTGGATTCCCAAAGTCATGGGAATGACTTTAAAAGAAGTACTTAAATGCTAATTAATAGGTGGAGTGGAAACTGTGAGGGAAATGTTCATCCAAGACAATGGAATACCTGAAGCTTTTTAGCTATAGCTCAACTTATTATTGAAAAGTATCAAATCACAATTGGGGCATAATTCAAAACCATATTCCCATGAGAGGTCTTCACTCAGTTTATTGCATATAATAATCTCTATCAAATTGTTTGCCAACTCAGAGATGTGAGACAAGAGAGAGGGAGGGAGGGAATTTAGAATTCAAAATTTTAAAAAAAAGATTAAAATTGTTATTACCTGTTATGGGAAAAGAAATTAAAAATATAAAAAAGCAGAACCAGATACCTCCAGAAGTTGTAAGTTCTACATCAATAGAAATTTTCAGGTTAATATTATTATTACCATTGTTCAGGAATATGGTAGAGGGGATACTTGTTTAAATACAGGTCATATGACATATGTAGTTCCTTCTATCACTGAAATTCTATAATTCTAATACTGTGAGTTTTGACGTATGCTTAATGCTGCTTTGGTCTTGCCCCACAACAAATATCTTCCTGTGCTGAATCACTTTGATTCTTACATAACTATACCTTGTCTTCTGTTGCTCATGAAAATAGATTCATGAAATTACAAAATTTTGAGAAGCAGAATATCTAATTAGCAATCTAATTCAACTCACATTCAAAAAAAATCTCCACTACAATATACCCGACAAATGGTCACCTGTCTTCTGCTTGAATACCTCCAAGGAAGAGAGACTTACTACCTCTAGAAACAGACTATCCCACTTTTGTACATATCCCATTATTAGGAAATATTTCCATGACATTTGTCTCTTTGCAACTTCCTATCATTATTCCTTTTTTAAATTTTCTGGAGCCAAAGGGAATAAGTTTAGTCCTTCTTCCATAGCATAGTCCTTTGAATACTAGTTATATCTTCCCTGAGTTTGTCTCTTTTCCAGGTTAAATGACTCCATTTTTGGAGCCTACCCTTCTATGACATGGGTGCAAACCACTGAGGAAACAAAGAGGCAAAGATAGCCCTTAAGGACTATATAATGCAATGGATATAATTTTCCAAATGTGGATTAGATTGCCTTATGAGGTAGGGGCAGCTAAATGGTGCACTGTGTTTGGAACCAGGAAGTCTCATCCTCTTGAGTTCAAGTCCAACCTCAGACACCTACTAGTGGCTAGTGTGTTCCTGGGCAAGTCACTTAACCCTGCTTGCTTTCATTTTCTTATCTATAAAATAAGCTGGAAAATTAAACTGGTGAACCACCTCAGTATCTTTGCCAAGAAAATCCCAAATATTCTCATTAGAGTCAGATATGACTGAAACAATTTAACAGCAATGAGATAAGGGATTTCCTATCCCTGGAGACTCTCAATTTGAAGGTAGATGGCCACGTGCCATAAATGTTGCAGAAGAATTTCACATCATGTTTAGTGTTGGACTAGATCCCCTTTAGGTCCTCTTTCAACTCAGATTCTATGATATTTTTGGTTTTTTGCCAGTTGCATTTCCAGAAAAACATACAGTTGTGCCTGTCAATAGAGAGAGGGATGTACTTTTGTTCATAAAGGTACCCTTTATTACTTCTAAATGGAAGTATGTAATTGTGACAGCAGATGCTCTGCTAAATGCTGAGCATCTGTTCTCTTTAGCTGAGGTCTCAGGCCAAAATGTTGACAGTGGTGACTGCAAACTTCCTATCTTATCCCTGCCCTGTGGCTCTCTACTTTACCAATCATGTAGTCCCCAAATAGTGCCACTCGGGCCTCTGCCTTTCCTTTGCTGAATTAAAAGTACTCTGATTTCCTCTACTATTTGGAGGAAAGAAAATGGTCTTCTTATTCCCTCTCCATTGCTGTGTGATATATTTTGTTATTATACATCACTCTTCCTTTATACATTATACTATCCACTCAAACTTTTCTATTCTTTACTCCATTTCCTTTGAATAGACTGTCCTCTATGACTAAAATACACTTTTCTCCTCACCTCTGTCTCTTAAGAATCTCTAGTTTTCTTTTCAAATATTGGCTACATGTCCACTTTTTACAATGAACACTTTCCGGGCCTTCTTAGCTGTGGGTGCCTCTTCCTTCCTCCAAATGACTATATTATTGTATTTATTCTATATATATTTGCATAGGAACATGTATATATTTTCCAATAAAATGTAACTCTTTCTTTTTTGGACTTAGTATGAAAGTTGGAAGTAATCTTACTAGCCATGCACTCCTATGGGTACCTAAAAGGAATTACTACTAGCACAGTACTAAGTACTCCATAAATGCTTGTTGATTAATTGATTCTTCAATCTGACATTACTGACCAGGAGATATCAACTCATCTATAACTCCTCTCTAACAGTGCTGATCAACCATGGGAAGGAAGATTGATTGCTCTTTTTATTACATTCTATTTCTACCAACTCTTAATTTCTCACAGCAAGGAATTGATTTCTATTTCTCATGAAAATTATGAACCCACCCATATGGGATGACCTTGCATATGGCCATTAAGATCTTGATCCATGGTACAAAACAATGTTATGACTAATTCTTAAGGAGGAGGCATAATAAAAGGGAAAAGCAAAGCAGAAAATGACCATCTTTTCAATTAACTTTTTATAAGTGTATTTATTTGTGTGGAAACTCTAGACCATTACACCATATCTGTAAACACGATATAAGACAGAAATGAGATGTCACTCCCTTTTACTATCCTAGTGAGAAGAAATATGTGCTTGGGACATAGTAAGTACTTAATAAATGCTTGTTGATTAATTGACTGATGTGTTATCTCATCAATATGGGTATTTCCTCATCCCTACTCATCTTCTGTGACTCTTCCTTATGCTCTCTCATAAATCCTACCTTTTCAGCTTTATTATCTGTTATCCATCCCAAACCCACTCCCACCCCTCCTCTACTTTATGGTCTGGCAAATAGTCTTACTTTCCTTTAAGATAGTCTATTCTATGGTAACACATAAGACTCACAAGAATGACTTGACAAAAAGACTTAAAAACAGGATAGTTATAAATACTTATAAACATTATCATATTCTCCCAAGAGATTAATACTTAAAACCATTAAAACTGAAAGCATTTTTGGGGACTTATAAAGAAGGATTTCATCTTGGTTCTACATTGTTCCAAGAATTCCCTCAACTCCACATTTTCTGGTAAGCTTGGCCAAGGGCTGAGTTCCCCCCCATTTTGGTGTTATACTGTCTGCTGCAAAATCTTCCCTACCCTTCTGTCAGTCATTTCTGGCAACTGGACTCAGGATTCCTGGACTCTCTGAATTCATAAGGTTAACTGTAAGTCTAGATATATCCATTCTGGCAGCTAGACTGCATGGTGGCTAGTGTACTGAACTTGTATCAGCAGAATCTCAGTTCAAATCTACCCTCAGATACTTATTTAGTAGCTTTGTGACCCTAAACTAGTCACTTAACCTAAATTGACCTCAGCTTCCTCTTTTGCAAAATAGATATAGCTTCTACCTTCTAGAATTGCTATGAGAATAAAATGAAATAATATTTATAAAATGCTTTGCAGACCTTAAAATGTTATATAAATGCTAACAAATATAGTTATAGTTATTAATAAATAAATTATTAAGTAAATTAATAAATATAGTTATTAATAAATTGTTTAGTCTCCTGTGCTCAGTGAAGAAACAAAAAGCAGAAGTAGACAGAGACCAAGGCGCAAGTTCACTTAGTTTAGGGCTTCTCAAACTTTTTCTATTCATGATACTTTTTTCATCCAAGAAATTTTTACTTGGCCCAAGGTGTATATGGGTGTGTGTGTGTGTGTGTGTGTGTGTGTGTGTGTGTGTGTGTGATAATAAATCATAATTTTATGACCTTTACATTCAGTTGTGAGGCCTCAGTGAGGGTTGTTTACTACAGTTTAAGAAACTGGGACTTAGCTGATCCCCTCCCTTGTGGAAGTAGTAACATGCTACCCGATTAGGGAGAAAACTCACCCCCTTCTCCCACTTCTCACGGGAGAATTGCTTCTCATGAGTTATGGATAGGAGAAGAAAGAGACAAAGATGAAAATGAGTTCTCCTTTTTAAAAGTGTCTCAGTACTCTGACCCTTGGCAGTGTCACGGTCATGGATAAGGTATACCCCTACCACCACCCCAAGGTATTCTGCATTGAACAAAACCACCAATTCCTTTTAGCACTTAGATACCACATAGACAAAACCAGGAAGGACAGTTCTGTATCTGTTCCTGATGCATATATATTTTGTAGCTCTCTCTCTCTCTCTGTCTCTCTGTCTCTCTCTCTGTCTCTCTGTCTCTCTCTCTGTCTCTCTGTCTCTGTCTCTGTCTCTCTCTCTCTCTCTCTCTCTCTCTCTCTCTCTCTCTCTCTCTCTCCCTCTCTCTCTCTCCCCTCCCTCCTCCTCCCTTCCTCTCTCTCTGTCTCTCTGTCTCTCTGTCTCTCTCTGTCTCTCTGTCTCTCTCTGTCTCTCTGTCTCTCTCTGTCTCTCTGTCTCTCTGTCTCTCTGTCTCTCTCTCTGTCTCTCTTTCTGTCTCTCTGTCTCTCTGTCTCTCCCTGTCTCTCTCTCTCTCTCTCTCTCTCTCTCTCTCTCTCTCTCTCTCTCTCTCTCTCTCTCTCTCTCTCTCTCTCTCTGTCTCTCTCTCTCTGTCTCTCTGTCTCTCTCTCTCTGTCTCTCTCTCTCTCTCTGTCTCTGTCTCTGTCTCTCTCTGTCTCTCTCTGTCTCTCTCTGTCTCTCTCTCTCTCTCTCTCTCTCTCTCAGCTCTGGAATCATAGGTGGGATGAGGGCTAGTTTCAGTCCTGAAAGGGTTTCCTGTGTCACATCAAAGACCCAAGTCTTTTCAAGGCTCAGCCTCTGCATGTGTGGCAGGTAATTCCAATTAGTTCATTCCCATTGTAAGCTGACTAAGAGACTTCCCAAAACCTCATGTCAATTCCAAGAGATACAGATTAGATTTGAGGGCAGGTTTACGGCATTGTCTTCCCTAGCCCAGCGGAGACATCTTTCCAAAGGGTTAAAGTTCTAAGTCTATAGTGTTAAGAGATGGGGCAGAGTGCTCTATGCCTCAGCACCATGTTAAATGAGTATGCAAGTTCCAGTGGAACATCCTGCTTCCTGGGGCAGAGCCCTTTGTCTTTTCCACTCAGAACTAGCTAGTAATATATACCCCCTTCCCAAAATGTCAACTATAGAAATGGGTGGGTACAGTGTCACAGCTCATTTTTTCAGCAGCTACAAAATAGAAGAAGCTGTTCAGGATGAGAGGTCAGAAGAGGTTCTGAATGGCATAAGGAACAGTTATGCTCAATATCAAATATCTATTTGCTCATGAGTTACCCAAGGTGCTTTGGGGCCCCCAGAGCAGCTCAGTTGTCAATGTTCACTGATATAATATTAATTCAAATTCAATATCTAGACAAAAAGTGAAATGATAAAAATCACTTTTTCTCTATTCTTTGAAACTGGTTATCTAAATCCCATTGAAGAGTCTGAGGATGAATGAAGACTCTATACTAGGGAGGGGGAAAACCAGGTTTTCAGCAAATATCAAATAACAATCGAGCATGCTGAGTATTTACTTTCCATCACAGTTATAATGGCACTTCAACACCTGGGGGGGAGGGGGGAAGGCATTTGTATAATTTAAAAAATAAATTATGATGCCAAAGACTGTTCTCAACAATTTTGAGTCAGTTTCTGTGCAGGTCTGTTGAGGCTGTTAAAATGTGAGATTACGGCAGAAAACCAATTTCAATATAAGCCTATAGAGATCCCATTACAATGTAAAAATGAAATGTTGCCAGTGTAAGTTATACTACTACAAGCCACAATAGATGGAATGAAATACACAGAAACTCTCATGCCTATATAATATTATAGTCCAGACATTAATCCACGGGAAGCATGACATTCTCGATGAGTGAGCTGACACGGTCTCCTTAACTCAAGGCTGGCCTGGGTATCACAGAGAAAATTGTACTTAAATAGTCCCTGTTTCTATGCATCTGGGAACCTGTAATGGTTACAAAGAAATTCAGCTTAATAACAGGAGTCTATATTGAGATCTCCAGCTCTAAAGACATCAACAAAAGATTCCCGATAAATGACTAGAATGTTTAGTTTGTACGTTTCTCAGTTCACTACTCCTAACCGCCTCCTGTCAAAGTTTCATTGATCTGCTATCCTATGCTGCCCCAAATGAAAAAGTGGAAAATATAAAAAACGACTATGAGAAGTCTATATTACATCATTCTTTAAGTGTTTAGAAACAGAAATTACCAAAATGGAAATCTCTTGCCACTTTTCTAATATTAATATTATAATATTTCTAATATTAATTTTAATATATAACATTTTAATATTGTGATATTAATTATAATATTATACAAATAGTGAAGTAGAGATAAGAGAGCAGAGTAGATGAGAAGGTTGAATTCATAACTTGAATTTCAGACTACCTTGAAAAATCCTCAATTTGTTTAGTCTGATTGGAACAACTACTTATATTCATTATTTCTACTTAAAAGTGACTCTGGGTTGCTTGTTGAAAGGAGCCAGTATGGTGTAATAGAATGTGCACTTCATTTGGAGTCAGAGAACTCAGGTTCAAATTATACTCTTAATTACTATCTCTGAGTGTTTTGACAAAACAATTTGCCTGTTTTTTTTTTTTTTCCCCATGTTAGATGATATTTAAAGTCCTGGGCAGCTGTAACTCTAAGACAACTAGTATATACATGTAGGAGGAGAAAGAGTGAGAGGACATTTGGTTATAGGAATTTTAGTCAATTAATAATTTTAAGATGGAATATCATATAATCAAGGATTTCTTTCTCTTCCATTAGTACTTGGAAATCTATATGTCCTGAGTTTCAGCTCTATAAGGGCTACTTAAGTAGCTAGCCTCTTGCCTCACTATTGGTATCTTTTCTTTTTTTTTTTTTCTTTTTTTTTTTTTATTCATTTTTCCAAATTATCCCCTCCCTCCCTCCACTCCCTCCCCCCGATGGCAGGTAATCCCATACATTTTACATGTGTTACAATATAACCTAGATACAATATATGTGTGTAAATACCATTTTCTTGTTGCACATTAATTATTAGCTTCCGAAGGTATAAGTAACCTGGGTAGATAGACAGTAGTGCTAACAATTTACATTCACTTCCCAGTGTTCCATCTCTGGGTGTAGTTATTTCTGTCCATCATTGATCAACTGGAAGTGAGTTGGATCTTCTGTATGTTGAAGATTTCCACTTCCATCAGAATACATCCTCATACAGTATTGTTGTTGAAGTGTACAGTGATCTTCTGGTTCTGCTCATTTCACTCAGCAACAGTTGATTTAAGTCTCTCCAGGCCTCTCTGTATTCCTCCTGCTGGTCATTTCTTACAGAGCAATAATATTCCATAACCTTCATATATATTGGTATCTTTTCTTAGGATGCCATCAAACTTGTCCTTCTGTTTCTACAGTCCAGAAGTCTCCCCTCAGCCCATTCTCCTGAGTGTCTTCTTGACCCTGTTGCTATTGAGGATTGTGAGGATTATATGCAGCTGTTGCAGAAAAGTTGAAAGAAATTAAAGGTTCAATATTGAGGCAGTGGACAGTATCAAGTGCAACTTTATGCCATTAAGTTAAGCTGTGTGTGAGTGTCTACTGGACATATTTTTAAAGATAAGAAAGGTTTCTTATTCAGGATGCTATGTTTAATTAGAAGGACTCACTTTTGTGCCTTTTGAAATTTTCAGGGAAGTCATAATAAGAAGCAAGTGACTCTTCAGGGCAGGAGAGGGCATCGTTGAACAGCCTGCTTCTTGTGAAGCTTATAGTAAATGAATGTATTTAATGTTGTTTCGTGGTATGGTGACCATCAGGGAAGCAGAAAGGTGAAAGTTTCTGTATCTTCATTCCTCTCCTGGGGCTTCTGATGCCTTGTGACAACATCCGGTCTGTCCCTGTGTGACATAGGATGAGTGCTATTGTAAGGACCAAATCTGTGATGAGAAGGCCTTTCAGAGTCGATTGGGGTTGCATGTCTAGTATTGCGTTTATATAAAGACTTTGTCCCATCATCCTAATGACGTGTTTTGAGAATCCATGTACAGCAAGAAAGTACAATAATTTATATCCTCCTGGGGTACACGAGTCCTGTAATACCATATGCTCATCCAGCTAGTTGGCCAGGCTTTTTTTACCTTATGGACATTTTTAGAGGTTGGTTATACTATTTATCATCCTTCTAGGGATGCTACACAGTGCCTCCCTCTGGAATCAACCTTGATTTTCCTTCCAAACCCGAACCTTACCCTTCTGGAGTGGCTACTCCTGCCATGTATTTGATGGCCCTTTATTTGTATCTCAGTCTCTCGCTAGCATACGGTCTTTATGGTAGAGCTGCTCAGCTGTTTAAATATTGCCAATAAAATAGTCTAATCACATCACAGATGTGCAGATGAGTGCTGAGTTGAACACGTTGTGGACCCTGAAGTTAACTATCATCACTCCCTGTTGCATTTTCATCTGTTTTGTGGGTTGTGCACCTGTGACTTACTAACAGAGGATTTGATTACAGAGTAGAAATCTGTAAGCAGGTTCAGAGTTGCTAGAGTTGTATGTCTTGGTAACCTCAGGTAGGGTTTTTGTGTGTATTTTTCTTTCACTTTCATGTTTTACATCTTAGCCTTTGGGAGATGCTTTTCTTAAAGCCTGCTAAATATAACACCAGTGAACAAAAAACAATATAGTAGCTAGTGATATATTGAGAGGTTTAAACAGACTCAGGCAAGCATACACATATTCTCACTGACATTATTGAATTCCCTAAACAGGATGCCAAAGGACAAAAGGGGTTGGGCAGTTTTTCCCTCAAAATAGAAGCAATGGAGTATGGTGAGGAATCTCATAAGAATGATAATTATAATTTAAAAATCACTCACTTTTGCTCATAGTTTAGAAATCACTTAACTATATATTTTCTCTATACATAATTATTTTTCTAATATTACTTTATTAGGCTGTGGACTGCTTAAAAGAAGGGATCTTTGTTTTTGCCTTTTTTTTTTTTTTTTTTTTTTTTTTTTTTTGTATCTCTAGAGCTTAGCCACAATGCCTGGCACACAGTCGGTGTTTAATAAGTATTATTTGAATGACAGACAAATAAGCAGTGCAATGATTATTTTCTAATTTACAAATGAGGAATTCTGGGCTGCAATTCTGTGTTTTCTAAGGTCATGGGTCAAAAGAGTCTCAAGCTAGGAATTGCTTATAGTAAGAACATTAGACTAGGTAGAAATCAGAAGCCTAGATTTCAATTCTGACTTTGTGACCTTGCATAAATTATATAATCTCTTGAATTCTAAAATTTAGAGATAAACAGGAACCTCCTTCACAACAGATTCAGGTTTGGATAGTGAGACTAACTTAAGGTTGTAAGAGCATAGATTTATAATTTAAAGGGGACTTTAGATATATGTAGTCCTTTTAGTTTACATTTAAAGAGACCAAGACCTAGAGAAATGTCTAGTCCTATATCATTTGCAAATAGTAAACAATAAGAGGTAGAATTTAAACACAGATCCTCTGACTACAAATTCATTGCCTTCTTTCCAGCATATCATATTGTCACTCTTATTAGACAAAAAGTAGAAATATTAGAATAGTATGTAAATGCCACGTTGCAGTTAGCAAGAGGTTGAACTAGTCTAGAAAATGCTAAAAAATTAGAAAAGAATTTTAATCAGTACTGATGGGAACTACACAAAAGATACAAAAGATCAGTTTATATTAGGAAGGGTACATGTGTACCATAAATCCATTTAGGGAGGTAGTATTAGGGAAGAAAAGTAGAGGAGATCAGCATTATCAGGGAAAATTATACAAGCTGTGGAAGAGTCTAAGGACTTACTCAGCAGAGAGAGGCAAATCAGGCTTGTTAGAAATCTGCCAACTTAGATATATGGCCATATTGAATTGATGCTTCAATCCAATGCAGTCGAAGCACTTTGGACAAAGTGACAAGAGGGTGGCAACACTAAAGCAGGCAATACCTTGCTGATTAATGAGGTGTCTGCAGATGGCAGTCTGGGCCTGAGTAAAAGTCGTAGAAGGAGGCCACTGGGGGCCTTGTGATCAGGGAGATGACTTTCCATCCAAAAGTAGTAGATGCTTTCTGATTTATAAAATCCCTTCCAGTTTCTGGGCCAGGTCTGGTTCAGAGCTTAGAGCATAGAGGATATAGTCTCACCCCCAAATATTAGAAGACCTTGGTTAGTGGGGGCAGGTTAATGAGATAGTAAGCTATAGAGCTGGAGAACTTTGGGCTAGAACAGAACCGGTCAGAAAACCAAAAGGGGACAATTCGCAGATACTGCTTTCCTGTCTCCAAGGAGTTTGCCTGAGCTAATGGATCTACTTGGTTTCTCCTTGTTCTCTTCTTACTGGGAAGCTACGAATTGTCTCTCACCAGCTGGATGTCACTTCAAGGACAAGAAAAGAAAACTCCCTCTGGGTCTCTCCTCTTTTTGCTATGTGAGAATGAATTGATGAATAACAAAAGCTTTGATTTATATAGTGATTAATGGTTTGTAAAAAGCTTTTTTATAATACATTTTCTCTCTTGGTTCTCTCAATGACCCAGTAAGGTAGATACAAGACAGAATTTTTTGTTTCCTTTTTATAAATGAGGACATAGCTCCTGAGAAGTTAAATGCCTTTTCTATGGTCACATCAGTCTCCAGGTGGCAGAGACTGGATTTGATATTGGGTGTTCCTGAACTCTTGCTACTATTTCATACTTCTTCACTGATACCTACTGGCCATCATGTGGCTTATCATTTATAGGCTTTGTGTCTCAGTAGTTCAGTTCTAGTTAGACAGATATAATTTAATCATGTGTTATCAGTTATTTAAAAAGGCATTAGTATTTGAAAGTATATTCCAGATACCACCAGGTGTCTGAAGGATTAGTGGAGAAGCCTCTGTGTGAAGCCTTTCCCCTTCTCTGCTTTAGTGCTCCAGCTCTTTACCCAGATTACCTAGCATCATAAAAACAGAGGAGCAAGTGGAGTATCCTTTTCCCAACTTCCCTGCAAGTAAAACTTTCCCTTTACATTATCTTGGTTGGAGCTAATCCTAACTTCACTCTAATGGGCAAAAACTCAGAGCCCTGTGCCACTTAAATGTTTGGGCCCACTCCCTCTTCACAACGTTTGTGGAATAGCCTCTGCAACGACTTTTCTCTGCCATTTCCTTACCACTATAGCTGCTTATACTGCTTGGATAAGTAAAGAGTTACCAATTATAATCTTTCTAGAAAGATGGTAGAATACTGGACCTTATCATTTTCCCCGTCGTTTATCCTACAGGTACCAGGAGTATTGCTACCAAAACCCATTGATGTATCCTAAGATCATCTAGGTTTTGCTATCCATAATGGTACTGAATACTAAAATCACTAGGATTTTCCATCATTAGGAGCAGTTCCTGGCACAATGGAGGAGCACTGAGTCAGAAAAGCCCTAGTTTAAATTTGACCTTAATCCCTTGCTAGCTAGTTATGTGACTGGGTAAAATGGGGATAATAGCATCTACCTAGCAGGGTTATTATGAGAATCAAATGAGATAATGTTTGTAAAAAGAACTTAGTGTCTGGCATATAGTAGATATTTTTTCAATGTTCATTCCCTTACCATTTCCTTCAGCCTTATAGCCAAATCCTCTTTATATGTTATCTCCTTGAGAGCAGATAGTGTTTGGAATTTCTATTTGCTTTCCTTTGTGTCTGGTATAGTGGTTGGCACATAGCAAACTTTTTTCTTCCCTTTCCTCCTCCTTCTCTCTCTCCTTTTCTCCTTCTCTCCCTCCTTTCCTCCTTCTCTCCCTCCTTTCCTCCTTCTCTCCCTCCTTTCCGCCTTCTCTCCCTCCTTTCCGCCTTCTCTCCCTCCTTTCCTCCTTCTCTCCCTCCTTTCCTCCTTCTCTCCCTCCTTTCCTCCTTCTCTCCCTCCTTTCCTCTTTCTCTCCCTCCTTTCCTCCTTCTCTCCCTCCTTTCTTCCTTCTCTCCCTCCTTTCCATCTTCTCTCCCTCCTTTCCATCTTCTCTCCCTCCTTTCCTCCTTCTCTCCCTCCTTTCCATCTTCTCTCCCTCCTTTCCTCCTTCTCTCCCTCCTTTCCTCCTTCTCTCCCTCCTTTCCTCCTTCTCTCCCTCCTTTCCTCCTTCTCTCCCTCCTTTCCTCCTCTCCCTCCTTTCCTCCTTCTCTCCCTCCTTTTCTCCTTCTCTCCCTTCTTTCCGTCTTCTCTCCCTCCTTTCCTCCTTCTCTCCCTCCTTTCCTCCTTCTCTCCCTCCTTTCCTCCTTCTCTCCCTCCTTTCCGCCTTCTCTCCCTCCTTTCCACCTTCTCTCCCTCCTTCTCTCCTTCTCTCCCTCCTTGCCTTCCTGCCTTCTTGCCTTCCTGCCTTCCTGCCTTTGTTCATCTATATAAAACATTTGATTAGTTTGCATTGTATTTTTAATCTAATTATAGAGGAAAATTTGGTACAGTATAATACTGGATAAGTGTCAAATAAGATTGGTTATAGTGCTTTTCTATGCAAAATGTATTGACCTATAGTAATGGCCATCATATAATGAATCATAAAAGCCCTTGGTAGAAAGTGACCTGAGAGTGACCTTAGTCCAATGCCCTTCCAGATTTGTGTATTCCTAATAAATGTTTATTCAGCTTTTGATCAACACAACTAACTAAAGGAAGCAACCCATTTCATTTTCAGATAAATTTAATAGTTAGGAAATTCTTTCTCATATTGAACCTAAATCTGTCAACTCATTGTTTGTTACACTTATTATTCTGAGTACTCACATATATAGTATTATTCAAAATTAAAAGTAATTACTCCAAAGATTTTTACTTAGATCAAGAACTGTAAGGAGAAAAGAACTCTTGAAAATATGTTATGTTCATGTGCCTAGTTTGGGTTGGAAAACTAGCATATAAGTACATTTAAAATGTGAAGAGAGGAACTATTTAAATCAGTGGTATCAAACATGCTGCTTGCTAGCTTGGCCACACACTCGAGAATTCTGTAGGAACCAAATTAAAATGTAATTGGAAATATTTAACAAAATAAATAAAGATATACTAAAATACAGCATTACATTTTAAAACCAACTCAATATATAGCTTACAGGGATCTTCATGTATGAATTATAGGTTTTTTATTTGAGTTTGACACCACTAGTTTAAATAATACTTGGTTTATGTATGTATGTATATATATATATTATATATATATATATATATAATTTATGTACATTAAATATATTATACTATATCTATGTGCATGTGTGTTTTCTTCCTCCTTCCCACCTCCCCATAAGAAAGCTCCTTGAGAGCAGGTATTGCTTCATTTAAAAAAAAATTTGTATCCTAGCATTTAGTATAGAAGCTAGTACTTAATAAATATTTTTTTAGAGAAAGCTAGGAAACACCTAGCATAGTGTCTGGTATATAGTAGGTACTTAATAAGTGCTCATTTATTTATCTTTTTTCTCACTTGGTCAAATGATTTAATCTCTTTTTTTTATTATAGCTTTTTATTTTGCAAGATATAGCATGGGTAATTTTTCAGCATTGACTATTGCAAAACCCTTTGTTTCAACTTTTCCCCTCCTTCCCCCCACCCCTCCCCCAGATGGCAGGTTGACCAATACATGTTAAATATGTTAAAGTATAAATTAAATACAATATATGTATACATGTCCATACAGTTATTTTACTGTACAAAAAGAATTGGACTTTGAAATAGTGTACATTTAACCTGTGAAGGAAATCAAAAATGCAAGCAGACAAAAATAGAGGGATTGGGAATTCTATGTAGTGATTCATAGTCATCTCCCAGAGTTCTTTCGCTGAGTGTAGCTGGTTCAGTTCATTACTGCTCTATTGGAACTGATTTGGTTCATCTCATTGTTGAAGAGGGCCACATCCATCAGAATATATCCTCATACAGTATTGTTGTTGAAGTATATAATGATCTTCTGGTCCTGCTCATTTCACTCAGCATCAGTTGATGTAAGTCTCTCCAGGCCTTTCTGAAATCATCCTGCTGGTCATTTCTTACAGAACAATAATATTCCATAATATTCATATACCAGAACTTATTCAGCCATTCTCCAATTGATGGGCATCCACTAAGTTTTCAATATAAGTGCTTATTTAAAGAAAGCTAAGAGGTACCTAGAAAACACAGGAGCCCAGATAGTTTGAATTTAAAATTAGGAAGACCCAAATTCCAATTTAGCCTCAGAAACTTACTAGTTATTGGTGCTGTGCAAACCACTTGAACTTTTACTATCTTAGTTTCCTCATCTCTAAAATGGGGATAATAATAGTACTTATTTCATAAAGTTATTGTGAAGGTTAAATGAGATAATATTTGCAAAGTGCTTTGCCCAATGACTGGCACATATTTTTTTTGTTCAGTCATTTCCATCATGTCCAATTTTTTTATGACTCCATTTGAGGTTCTTGGCAGAAATACTGGAATAGTTTGCCATTTTGTTCTCCAGCTCACTTTACAAATGAGGAAATTGAGGTGAACATGATTGAGTGACTTGTGCAGAGTCACATAATTATTACCTGATGCCATATTTGAACTCATCTTCCTGACTTCAGGTTTAGTGTTCTACCTATCCACTGAACCACCTGTGCACCACCTGACACATAGTAGGTACTTGTCCCTCTCTCTCTTATTGATTGATTATCTTATATTTTAAAGAGATCTGTATATTTGTGAGAGATTTTAGAATATAGGCTCCTTGAGGGTGGAATTGTTTCATTCTTGGTATTTATATTCCTAACATCACATTTGATGCATTTTAAATAAATGATTAGTCTACTGGTGCTGAAAGTCAGGGAAGAATGAATGAGGAGAAAAAGATGCTGATGAGAACAACCTTTGTCTAATGGTAGGACAGTGTGTAAAAGGGAATACAAAGTACTTTCTCATTTAGAGTTTGGGGGAATTCCCTGACTCTTGTTCTGATAGCAGTCTAGAATCCTAAGAACATGGCAGGTAGGCATCCAGTCACAGAGAAAGAAGGTAGCATGAATCTAAACCCAGGTCTGGAGACTGGGCACCAGGTACATGAGCCAACAGTTAAGAAAAATGGCAATGCTCACACAACACCCTCTGAGGCAAGGACTTGCTCTTCACTGCAAAGTCAGGGCCAAAGTATAAACAGGGCAAAGGCCAGAGAAGGGAGCACCTGACTGAAACAGAGGGATCTTGTGGCAGGATACTTGATAGTTCTCGCGAAGGGAGGACAAATGGCATCTGCCTTATGATCAGTCTTATATAGTGATGTATTACTATACCAGACCTGCAAACCTAGCCCTTGCTAGCCATTTTCATTTTGCAGAACTGCTGACTCCTAGGCTTTCACCTTCATCAAAATCTTGAAAACTGACTTTTCCAGTTCTGCATTACCCCCAGAAGAATCCCTCTCCCCATTTGACCAGCCTAGTCCCTCTCTTGACTGGCATGAGAATGAGATACATCTAAATAAAATCAAATCAAGCTAAGGAAAATTTATTAAACAGTTTTACATGCCAGGCATTGTGCTACAATTGGAGATAAAACTACATTTAAGTTTTGGGGAGGAACTCACCCATAGCAAAAGGAAGCTGAAGGGTATGTTCTGGGGTGAAAAGGCTGAGAAGTATCTATGACAAAGATTCAGGGCATGGATCCTTGACTGATCAGATCTTTTGGTGGGCAATTACTGAACAGTCACTAAACTTGGGAATGGTAGATGAGATGGGCTTCAGCCATTTAAAACACAAAGACAATCAAATCAGATTGTTTGCTTGTGATTCAATAGGTATTCAGCCATTAGTATAATGACTTGATTTGACCTTTAAGTTATTTAATTGGTAGAACTCTACAGAGAAACCTTCATACTAATCTAATAAAATCAGCAAGGCCCATAAATATTCCTCAAGTAAGGACAACAGATGAGAAACTAACAAATTATTCAACTTCTAGAACTGAAGTAGGAAGGGCTATGATGCTGCCACAGAAGGTGGGCACAAAGAACAATATCAAAAATAAATCAAGGTGCAAACTTTTATGGGTAACTGCTTTCTACAGAGGTATGGAGAGGAGAGGCTTAAGGAGCTTCAACCAACCCTGAAGTTTTAACACTAAAATCCCATAACTACTCCAAGGCTTTTCTTATTCAGTAAGTAATGCATTATTAGTAGAAGCAAAGATCATTCCAACTTCCTAAAATACAGAATTTGTCCACAATGTTCCAGTGGGAAATGCTAATTTGTAAGAGAGAGATTGCTGAAAGTCAGGGAAGGATGAGTGAGGAGAAAAGAGATATTGATGAGAACAACTTTTGTCAAAGTTTAAGATCCCAATATGGTCTAGTTGTAGGACAGTCTGTAAAAAGGGGATATCGATTATATGAGGATAAATTATTTTTGTGACTCACATAATGCAACCAGGGAGAGACACAGAAGAGAAGGCTCTGAGAATATCACAATTGCTGGCCATTCAGTCAGACCCTCTCACAGTTGAAACCATCAAGAGATCAGGTGGATGGGGCCAAACCTCCATCCCCCATCTACAATCTATTAGTCCTATCCGGATTGGGTAGAAGAAATTTACAATGAATTTTTGTAGTGCTTAAATCCTTTCTCTGAACTGCTTTGAAAGAGTTTTAGCCTAACTTATATTTTGGTCTTGGGAATACTGATTCTGTCTGGCCCCTTAAGCATGAGGTGAGCACAGCATTTGTAATCAGGTGAGCTTGGTTTAAGTACAAGCTTTCTTATTTACTACCTCCATGACCTTGGGCAAATTACATATTCCATTTCTGGGTTTTAGTTTCTTTATCTGTAAAATGAGGAGATGAGACTAGACTAGTGGTTTTTAAAGTGTGCTTTGAGAACTTTGAGACTTCCTTAGCCATCCTTGAGGTCACAACTATTTTCGGAATAATACTGGAATGTTAACTTTTTAGCATGGTAAATATTGGTAGATATGATCCACATAAACTTTGATAACTTTTCAGAGAAGAAAGGGATCCTGTGGCCAAAAAGTATGAGTACAACTGGCTTAGTTGAATTTTTAGGGTTTTTTTTCGCTATAAAGTCATTATTCCTAGTTGCAAAACTGCTTTGTTATTGTGAGAAATTGACATGGGTTTTGTATGAGAATAATGATTGCCATTTTGTTTTTCAGAAAATTTACTTAATTTTTGGAATAAAAAAAGCATTTTCAAAATATAGCATAATAAAGATAATTGTACATAAACTACAAATCTATTATGTGCAACTTGCTATTCCTTTTTAATATGTAATAAAATTATCATGTAAATTTCTTTTTTCTTCCCTCCCCCCACTAAAGGCAAGACTACCTTTAGATTTTTAGAGATGTGTGTAGATAGGAATACTATTTTCTGTGACTCCAGAGATTACATAGAATGTCTCCTTTCTTTTTTTTTTTCTTGTCTTCTTAATTGCAACCATTATCTGTGTTGAAGCTTCTTAAACTGCTCATGTGGAGTCACATAACTGAATGTGGGGGTCATGAAATTGTTATTTATTATCAGTATCCTGATATCTCTCTCTGGTTGCTTTTTGTGAGTCACAAAAATGATGTTTATACCTATTTAATATACCTATATACCTGGCGTCATGCAAAGAGATTTTAGGCAAAAAGGGGTCTCAAGTGGAAAATGTTTAAGAAGCCTTCTATGTAACTCCTATATAATAAGATACCTGGAGAGCTATCATACAATTATTACATTAAAAAGCATAAACTCAGTCTCTTTCTGGGGGGTTAAATTGATTTAAACTAAGATCTTTTGGGGGGAAAGGTTGGAGAGGCCCTGATGTGAATTGTGTCTCCTTTAATCTGTGGGGGAAAGGTGATTCCTGGTCTCAAACTCTTCTCTAGGAGGGACATGCCCTGCTGTCCTTAAGGGAAACTCCCATGATAAGTAATCTCATCCAATTTTGAATTGAATTGAATTGAAAATCAGTCTCCTAGATTCATTCCAGATAGGTGTCCAACTTCAGGGCCAAAGATCCAAGTAGCCCCAATATTTATTATATGCCCGGAAATTTTGCAGAAGTCTTAACAGGATTTTTCCCACTGATGAAGATATTTTCTTCTCAGTGTAAACCCACCATCGCAAAACTATCCTGCCAGGATTCTTTGCCCATTAAGACAGTTTTCTTCTCAGCGCAAATAAATCCCCTTTTGCCACACAGACTTCAGGATTGTGAATTCTTTTGCAAAAGATCTGCTACATGGACCAGAGGGGATCTCTTACCCTCAATTATTTCACCTCATCAAAACTGACTATCTGTTTTAATGTATGAGGAATATCAAGTAGTTAGGTCTGTTTCTTCTCTCCTCATCCTGTCTCCTTCTGCCCTCCCTCTCCCCTTTCTATTTCTCTTGGTTTCATTGTCTATCTGGCTTTCCCCCTTTCTCCCCTTCCTTTCTCTCCCTTCCCAATCTATTCTTTCCTATGGTTTTTACTTCTTCCCACCCTCCCCTCTCTTTCATGGCACAGATGGTGCTATTTCCCGAACCTAGTTAGTTTCTGGTTTGTGTCAGATGCATATGTGTGCTTACACTGCCTAAGAGGCTGTGATACTGTGAAGAGCTGCAGAGACCTTGGGGCAGATTTCCAATCTGCTTATTCCACAGAGAATTTTCTCTCTCCTCCCCATACTGCCAACACGCACACACACATTCCTATGCCCATACACTGTTCCAAAACCCAAAATAGTGCAAAATAGTGCACTATTCTTTTTTTTTTTTAGTCAGAGCTTCTTAAACTTTTCCTACTCACAATCCCTTTTCGCTTAAGGAATTTTGATGTGACTCCAGGTACATAAGCATATAAAATAGGTATACAAATCAAGCATTTACTGATAACAAATCATAATTTTGTGACCCAACATGGGGTTGTGACCCACCATGTTAGAAGCTTTGCTTTAAGTGATGGGAGCAAGCTTATCAGCTTCTAAGGTGGGGAAATGGATATAGAAATATTGTCTTCTTCCCAATCCTTACCACTCTCTTGGCTTATCTAGTAATCGCACTTCCTGAAGTGGAAAGGGATATATACCAGAGGAAGCTAGGTGACATAGCAATGAAATGTTAGAGTCAGAAAAACCTGGGTTCAAATCCTACCTCAGACACTTTCTTAATTGTGGGATTCTGGTCAAGTCCCTTAGCTTTTCTCATCCTCAGTTTTCTCATCTGTAATTTGGGAATAATAATAAATGTTGTGAGGATCAAATGAGATAACATAAGTAAAGGGCTTTGAAACATGAAAGCGCTATAAGGGCAATCTATTATTCTTAGCCCATTGTGTCCAATCTATGTAGAACAGTACAGAGGGCTTTGTCCCTCTGGCTCACTTCTATCCAGAATGGCAATGTGACCTAAGTGCCTCTAACCCTTCCAAGTCTGCGTTGTGTATTTTAATTTCAAAATGATACCACAATCCTAACTCAAAAGAAAAACTTTTATGACCCATTTTGGGATAGATAAAGCAAAAGAAGGGAAAACCAGAAGAGGAATCAGAGAGATGAAGAGAAGAGGAAGATACAAAAACAGAGAGAGAGAGAGGAAATAGCCACAGCGACAAAGAATTATGAAAAAGAAATTCTGATTTTGTGGTATTTTAGGATATTCCTGCTAAATAATTTTATATCCATGTTGTTGTTTCCCCCCCACACACACACAATTACAGACCTTTAATGATATTTTTTTTTCTTGTACCACAGGAAAAATGATATTAAGAGGAGAACTAGACCTGGGCCCTGAACCAGAGCTCCTTCATTTCTGTTCTATACTTATCATCTTGATTCCTTGTACCTTTGATTTACAAGATCTGGTCAAAACTCCAAGGGGAGAGATCCGTATATGAGCCAGTTTGGGCTTGTACCCAGCCCCCCACCGGATCTGAGCTGGCTTGGATAACCCAACCCCCAACTATCTGAAAAGCCCGCCAAAAATCTGGACTTCCAGGAATCAGCCTGAGCTCCACTCTATGCTTCTTCAAGCAGATAAAGGCAGCAAAGGGGGAGTCGTCTTTGGTCAAGATGCTTTGCATCAGAGACTCTCTGTCCCCGCTGCTGTCGGTGTGTATCTTCCTCTATCTAATGCCTTTTACTAACCAGACCTTAACCTTGCTTCCAAACCTTGCAATAAACATCTTTTTACCCATCTAGGTTTTCGAGCCTGTAAATTCATTTACAGGGGACTCTCGGCGCCACTAGACCTGATTTAACTTTGTATCATTGCGCCAATCCTAAGGGGTTGCAGGGGAGCTCCGTGTGACTCCCTGTACCCCAATCCTGCCACTAGACCTCAGTTAATCCTATTGAGGTAGATACCTCACCATTAGGTATTTACCCCAATTAATTGGTTCCCTGTTACCTCGTCATGTTACCTCGTCAATCTCACTATGTCTTTATTGTGGTTGAAAAAAGTGACTGTAGCTAGTAGCCTTGATCCCAGTCAGAGAGAATTCCCATCCTGAAAGGTGGTAGACAGTTGTGCATGGAAAGTGAAAGTCCCTTCCTCATTTGTTCTTAATTGGTAATTGCTTCTAGACTTTTAAGTAAAAGTTAAAATGTTCTTTGGATATTGGTGATCATTATGTAAACACACATTTATTCTGTGCCTTAACTCAAGTCCTTGTGTCTATTTGAATTACTATTATTTTCCCTCTGGGAAATTGTTATGATGATGAAGATGACTTAATGAAGGCATTTCCTCCTCCCCCTGGGGGTTTGGCAGAGTATATTCTCACAGAGGGCAAGAAGCCCCTTGAGAGAGCAGTGAAATGATGAAAAGTGTGTATAAGCATTTACGCCTGGATTTTAAATCCTCCATAAAAGAGACTTTTCTGTTTGCCATGTGGAAATCAGGGAGCATACAGCCATGGTATTTGGACTAGGCCCTTGAAATTTGGGACTTTCTATTTATTGGAATTGGGGCACTCAGCCACTGTGGTTGGAATCAGGATCACTGATTGCCTTGTGGGTGATCTTTAAAATTAAGGATGCTGAACAGTTGACAGCTGCCAGTTACCATGGCTTGAGATTGGTAAGGATCAGAGAAGGAGGGATTGAGAGCATGACCAATGCTCCTTAAATCACTACCCAGAGACCCAGATGGCAGAGAAAGTGAGGGTCAAAGAAAAGAAATTGGCATCTATTGAAAATCTCACAGATTGGTATGCTAGAAAGGAAGGCATTTCTCTTAGACCATATTTTCCTGCTTCCATTCCTGATCCTGAGAATTTCTACACTCCTCTTTAATCCTTTTCAGGACCTTTAGGTCTTGTGTGGTTTGAAACTGTTTCTCTAGCAAACGAAAGGTCTGTAAGGGGAATCTTCAAGAGTTTCTGGCAAAGACTGGAGGTGGAGGATTCTTTGTGAGAATGCTTAACATTTTTCTTTCCATTTTCATTATATTAAACAAATTGTGTAACTACAATAAGTTGAACACTTATGGCTTCTGAATATAGAAAGATGTTTGACAGATAAGGAATTTCAACATTGAGGTGAGGCCTTCTAGAGCCATTGATTTCCTATTTTAATATTTTGAGCAGTATTTAAAATTATCTCCCAGTTTAAGTGTTGATCCTAGATAGCCCTGGCCACTTGAAATTGCCCAGGTTAGGGCAGGAGGACTGTGAGTGGGGAGGTGTAACATAGTCTGTAGTTCTTTGGTTGTTTGATATTTTATGCCGACCATGGACCCAGGAAGGGACTGAGGTAGTTATCTGATCCAGGACAGTGCCACTTGTGGGACAAATCAGCCATAGGGCTCCTTTCCTGGAAAATATAGCAGGCAGGTAACACTGCCTTCCTGGCTCAAGAAGGCAGAACACAAACTGATTTCAGCAGCTTACTCTGCAATGCCAAACTGCAATATTCCCTGAGTGTCATAATATAGATAGACTGGCATACATAGGCCATAGAGTTGTCCCAGTTGTTTGGCATGGTGGTAACAGATCTAACCTAGGTATTTCTGGAGGGTGTGCATGTGTGTGTGTGTGTGTGTGTGTGTGTGTGTGTGTGTGTGTGTGTGTGTGTGTGTGTTTAGAACAGTGTGGACCTGTTATTATTATGTTGAATGAATTTATATAGAGTTGACTCTTGGGAGTAGACTAGATGGCTTTTGAAGACCCCTCTATGATTCTGTGGTTTTTATGAGTCAGAAGAAAAGAGGGAATAGCACCCATGAGCGAGTGAATAGGGCAGTTAATGAGAGTGAATTTGTACGGGGAGTAGAGCCAGAGCTTTGTGAATGAATCTCAGTGAGCATCTCCAAAAATCTGACTTTGCTATGGAGTGATACTTTAAGGAATATGGTAAGGGTAAGATTTTGTACACAATGGGTCCTATTGTTATGCACAGTTTGCTTGAATTGTTCTACCTCAGTTTCCTTGAACTGTTCTGCCTCAGTTTCCCTGAATTGTAATACCTCAGCTTCCCTGCATTAGTTTCCCTGAAATAGGTACCTGAAAGTTAGGACAGAGCCCTTAGTCACATTCCTCATGGAAAAGAGAAGTTGGGTTTTACAGGTGAGACATGTGGCTCCAGATTCAGTGCTTGTAGTCTATATTTCTTAAATTGAAGGCTTGGAAATTGTGTTGATGAGGTCTAGAAGTGGGGTACCTAAATGAAATTAGGGTTTAATTGAGGTCTAGTGGCAGGTTTGGGGTACAGGGAGTCAAATGGAGCTCCCCTGCGGATTTTGGATTCGGCGCAAGGATACAGAGTTAAATGAGGTCTAGTAGTGGCACAAGAGTCCCCTGTAAAAGAATTTACAGACCCGAAAACCTAGATCAATAAAAGAGGTTTATTATGGGGTTTGGAAACAAAGTTAAAGTCTAGTTAGTAAAGTTGAAGATAGAGATAAGAAGGCACCGGAAACAGGGTTCCAGTGGGCAGAGATCCAGGCATAAGGCTGCCATGTTTGGAACCTCTGCAAAGAGAGGACTTCAGCTTGGATTTTTTATAATGGGAGATTTAGCTAAAGGGGCCTGTGGGTGGTGTCCCAAGTTGGCTCAGATCTGGGTGGGGGTTAGGAAAGCCTATTGGAATTCAAAAGGGTGCTTTCCACAGGATGCTTTTTGTAGTTGTTATTTCATTTATGTCCAAATCTTTGTGACTCAATTTGGGTTTTCTTGGCTGAGATATTAAAGTGGTTTGCCATTTCCTTTTCCAGCTTATTTTGCCAATGAAAAAACAGAGGCAAAGTTAAGTGACTTGCCCAGGGTCACACAACAAATAAATGTCTGAGACAAATTTTGAGTTCAGGAAGGAGTCTTCCGAATACAGGTTCTGAATTCTATCCACTCTGCTACCTAACTGACCACAAGTGTGGCTCCTGAATTGCTGGTCATGATCCTGTGCAGTGACTTATGCTTCTAAGAAGAGAACGTTCCTTATGGGGGGATGCAGTATCTCTAGTCAAACTCAAAGCAATCCACAAAATGAGCAACCAAAAGAAAAAGTATAGTGAGCAAGTATCATTTGAGGGGAAGTATTCACAGAGTACAAGAGTGGTCAGGAAGGATGGATACACACAGGGCAGACTGCTGGGGTCATGGATAGAGTTAGGCAACAATGTGGGAGAAGCAAGATGAGTTTTATTTGGGTCAGTCAAGATCAGGCATGGGATATATAGCAAAATAGCTGTAGATATATCTATGCCCATATATGTCTATCTACACATTTACATATCTTGCACATTTTCCCCATTTCTTTCTGCCATGGAAAGTTGATCATGGTCATGCATTCCAAGCCAATGGTATCAAAATCAAATAGAGCCTGGGACCACTAAAGGATCCATAAGGATCCTTGTGGATCACATATTGATTTAGAGATCTACATATTAACATTATCTATGTTCAATTGTGGTTTTTTATATTGCTAAATATAAATCAATTATATTTCAATCTGGTTTTTCACTTGAGTAATGCCCCAGAGCATGCTGCATATTTAATAACTCTGCTCTACGACAGCCTAAAGCATATTATAACCCAGTCTGTACCTTAAGAAGTTGCAGATGCAAGTACCAAGTGTTCTTCCTCAGTACACTAATAAATTTTTTTCTGTCAGTCCTGGGTACTCACTTTTGATCCCCAGTCTTATGGACCTGAAGGTAGGTCTGCTGGGAAACTCCTACCACATAGATGAAGGACAGAGTTTGTAACATTATTATTGCAATTTTGCAATTGGTTTACCTAAGAATCAGAAGGGACCTTCTCTCCCGCCCACCTATATACCCAAGTCCAATTCCTTCATTTTACAGGCACAGACACCACGATCAAGAGATATGAAATAATTTTCTCTCTGTCAGTTAGTGACAGCAGGGTTAGACCTCCCAGTGCCATAGTAATTAAGAGCTTTGGCAATTTTTTTGAGCAGAGAATGCTTTGCTATATTTAACTGGATTTTGTGGTGGTGGAGGGGTGATAGATGCTTTCTTAGATCTATATGGCTGGGGACAGATGAGAACAAAGGAGCTTTTTGCCAGAAGTCTCGTTTGGAAGGGGATAGGCATAGACAGTGTAGAAATATACATGGTATGATGTTTTGTTCTTTGTTTTGTTTTATTTTTCACCTTATCAAAATCCACAACACAGAACCAGGAATTTACAATTTAACATAAGTAATCTCTAGTAGGAAAACTGACCCACAAGTGCTGCTTAGTTATTTTTAATAGTGCCTGACCCTTTGTCACCCATTTGGGATTTTCTTGGTCCAGACATTGTAGTAGTGTGCCATTTCCTTTCCCAGCTCATTTTACAGGGGAGGAAATGAAGGCAAACATGGCTAAGTGACTTGCCCAGGACCACACTGTTAATAAGTGCCTGAGGCCACACTTGAACTCCATTCTTCCTGAATCCAGACCCATAAGTATGAATTATACAAAGTTTATCTTTAAAATCCTTACTTCTTATTAACAAAATATGTTATTGACTTTTGTTTGTTGTTGGGTTTTTTTTGGTAGAAAGTTCTATATTGAAGAAATTCTACCAGAGCAGACAAGGCACAAATTCTTCACTTTACAGATTTAGATAGTTGAGTGATTGAGAAATAAAATAACTTGGCCAGGCTCACATAGTCAGGATTTGTACAGAAGTATGACTTCTGGACTCTGCAGTAGGCTCTCTGAAATCCACCGAACCATGCTGCTACTGAATTTTGTTCTTATATTATTTTTGCCTATACTATCCTCTGCCTTCCCCCCATACCAACAAGTCTTCTTGTGTAACAAAGAAAAATTGTTAAATAACAACAAATACCATGATTATGACCGTCAGTGTAGCAACATTGCTGTTGTATCATTCAAATTGTTTTCCAGAAGGGTATGGTAATTCAGTTCTGCCACAATACAAAGGCTCCTCAGTATTGATTACTTTCATAAATTTTCCATTTATCTTAATTTGATGGATATGAGATATAATCTCAGGCTTTTTTCTATGTGTATTTCTTTATTGCTAATAATTTGAAGCAATTTTCAAATGATTTTTGATTATATATTGTTTTCCTTTTGAAAACTATGCTTTGGCTGTAATGCCAGAGAAACTGAGCACGATAGAGATTAGAGAACAATTTAATAATTCATTTAAAAGGGAGAGATTTACTGGGACCAAATGGATCCATGGTTTGGTCCCAGGGATGAATGAGACTATTGTCTCAAAGAATCCAGCACTGAACGTCAGATATAAGACTCTTTTATAGGGTAACAAGAACAATGACATAATGGGGGGAGGAACCTAGGATGAGGATGACATAATGGAGGCAGGCACCTAGGATGTCATAATGGAGGGAGGTATTGGAGAGGCTCCTGATATTCTAATGATGTCTAAAATGGATAAAAACTTTTATCCATCAAATGTTAAGAGGGAATGATTATAGCCTAAAATCTTAAGATATTAAACCTTTATCCTAACATTAAGAGGGAATGATTATAAGCCAAGGCAGAAGAACAGAATAGGACAATTAGGGAAACTGGGTCAGGACATTAAGTTTTAACACATTTTGTGTCAATCTCCTTTATGTCTAGGATATTATACTTTTATCGGAGGTATTTGGTGAAAAGATTCTTTTTTCCCTTAGTTGACAATTTCATGTAAAAACATTTTAATTATATGTAGTAGACATTGATTATTTTCTTTTTTGTGTTTCTCTACCCCCTGCTTGATTAAGAATTTTCTCCATAGTCATAGTTTTAAAAAGTACTTTTTTTTTTCTTTTGCTGGATTTTAACTATCATAGATCTTTCTGAAATTCTTTCAGAAGCCCTTCTCCCAAATGCTCTTGAACTCTTTTAATTGTCCAATTTTTTATCATGTCTAGATGGGTCACTGGGCCTTGTGTGATGGAAGCATAGAGTCCTCCTCCCTCCCTTCAGTTTTGTAATCTTCCTTTCTTTTAATCTAATTTAATCTAATGGGCTTTGTCGAATTCCTTTTGGTGACTTTTTCTGATTGGTATAAGCAAATTCAATTTAAGTGTAAATGGTTTAGTATTACCCTTAGAAGATAACATTTACATTTTAACTGTTTCCTCAGACCAAACATTTATGGATTACTTATCCAGTACTAAAAACACAAGTTTGGGCAGCTAGATGATGAAGTGGATAGAGTGTCAGTCCTGGATAAGGTATCCTTCTTTGTGAGTTCAAATTAGTCCACAAAACACTTTCCTTCTTTCTGTGTGTGTCTCTCTTTGTCTCTCTCTCTTAAGATTTACACACACACACACACACACACACACACACACACACACACACACACTCTGGAGAGGTCACTTAAGTGACCTAAGATTAATTAATTAATTAAGAGTATTTGTCGGTTTCCTTATTTGTAAAATGGAAATGACAAACCACTCCAATAACTTTGCCAAGATCACTATGAATCAGACATAACTGAAAAACAGCAACAACAAAAACGCAAGTCCTGCCTTTGGAGCCATCCTGGGGAATTGTGTCAACTGGGTCTTGGATTTCTAGGTGTTATTTGGAAGCCTGCCATATTCCAATCACTTAGAAGATGTTGAGAGATATAAATTGTAGACTGAGGCTTGAGAAGCAGAAGAGGGTGGTAAAAAGAACACTGGACTGAAAAGGCCTAAATGGCACTTACTAGCTTTGAGGACTACTAAGTGACACAGTGGATAGCATGTAGGACCTGGAGTCGGGGAGATTTGAGTTCAAATATGACCTCATACACTTAGTAGCCGTGTGATCCTGTTTGTCTCAGTTTCCTCATCTGTAAAATAAGATGGAAAAGGAAATGGGATCCATTTGTCAAGAAAACTCCAAATGAGGTCACAGAGAGTTGGATATGACTGAAATAAGTGAATCTTTGGAAAAGTAATTTAAATTTTTGGAGCCTTAGTTTTCTCTCCTAATTGATGCTAATTCCCGCTGTTTATCAATGTTTGGACTCCACTCCTGCCTTTGTCTACCCTGACCTGTGGAAAGATATATATTTCATTAGAATCTCACATTGATGCTGAAGCTGCTGCTGCTGAATGCTTTGAGACATCAGCTCTGGAACCAAAATGGATCCTTTGGTCCCCAAAAATCTCTCCCTCTCAGAAATTAAAATAAAATATTAAAAACTCAAATCTCTATCTTGTCTCAGTTTCTCCGGCATTACAAAAAGACTATTGAAATATGAGCTTCAATTATTACTTTCTACTTGTGTTTGGGCATTTCTATACTACACAGTTTGATCCTAACTTTGACAAAAGAAAGGGGAGAAGAGTAGGAACTTAATTCAGCATCTTCTTGGGGCTCTAGATAATATAAATCCATAAAGTTAGTGACTAAGATTCCATTAAGATGCTATTAAAGTAGAAACAAAAAGACTTGAATGATGCTGCCCTTGATAGTAATAGGGAAATGAGGAAATGGGGAGGGTTCTGGAGGAAAGATAATGAGTTCTGTTTGGGGCATGTTGAGTTTTGATGTGACAATAGGTTGTCTACTATCCAAAAAAGTGATTGGTAACTTGAAGCTCGGGAGAGATTAGGGCACAGTGCATAGATCTGGGAATCATGTGTATAGAGATGACAAATTCATAAAGTCAGCATTTAAGGTAGGGGAAAAAAGTTTCAGGACAAAGCTTTGGGTTATTGTTGCCCTTTAGTGGGCATGGCCTTCAGGAAGATCCAGCAGAAAAGACTGACAATGGATGTTCAAACGCAAAGAAATATTATTGGATAGGTAAAACATAGGTATGAAATAATTAACACATTGAACATGCTCTATGCACTTCAAATATTCAGTATGAACAATGGAGAAATTCTTCTGCCTTTTCTTCCATCCTCCATTTGCTTGATTAGGGCTTGCCACCAGAAATGCAGGCAGCTCTGTGATAGGGTTTGCCTTCTGAGGATATCCGACAAGCACAGAATGAGTAATGCCAGCAAATGGTAATAAGAATAATAATAGCTATATACAGCACGTTACAACTTGTAAAATGATAATCTTGTTCTCACTACAACTTTAAGAAATAGGCACTAACATTATTTCCATTTTACAGAAAGTAAAGTAAGGAAAGTAAGTCAGAGGTTAGTTGACTTATCCAGGTTCACACAGTTAAAGAAGTGACGAAGGCGGGAGAACTAAGGTTTTTCTAACTCTAGGTGCAGAGCTGTACTGCCTAGTTATTTTCATAATGACTACGATGTATGATGGGATCAACCAATCATTTCTAAGGCCTCTAGCCGACTGATAGCTCAACTATAATAGTGTGTGGGATAATATCAACCACAAAAACAGCCAGACACTCTCAGAGTAAGAAAAAGCAAAAAGGAGTTTATTATAGTCACAGCAGAAAGGGCATCTCCCATCTGACAAGGTGTTTGTCAGTGAAAAGAAAGCAAAGTAAAAACTGCAAAACACAAGAGTAAGTCTGAAGAAGCCCCCAACACCTCCACCCCAACCTGGCCTTTTCTCCCATTGTGTGGGGGAGTCAGGGTTTACATTCTCATCCAGGAAATCTAACCCAGAAATAAAAGAATAAATGGCTTTTAAAAGAGGAACTTAAATGCTAATTAAGAGATGATGGGAAATAAGAGGGGACAAATACCAGCAACTGTTTAAGCTATTTGTTATTATAAAGTCTTAAATCACAATTAAGGTATCCTTTAAGATTATATTCCCATAAGAGAGTCTTTACTCCATTAATTCCATGCAATGGTGAAACCATTTAGTTACATCTCTGGCTTTTGGTTCCTGGCTTTGAGTCTTTGACCTTCAGAAGGAAATCTGTGAAATAGAGTCTGGTATAAGCTGTGCCTGAGGTATTCAGTCAAGTCTGTTGGAATGAAAAACCATCATTCTAATTGAGAAAGCCTTATGGCATCCATCCAGCACCACATGGGCCATATACGCCTTGTTTTAACACAAGCCCATTTTGTAGTATCAATACTTTTAACAACATCATGTGGGCAGTCTGCTCCTTGTTTCACTGTGAGCCCATTTACACACATATCTTTTTGAGCCCTTAATAAATGCTCTGGGATTTGTAAGTGAACCTGGTCATTACTTTTGACATCTGAAACCTAAATAAGAGTTAATAAACTGAGATAGGGCTTGATAGACCTGCAAAAACAGCTCTCTAGCTCCCAGAAATATCTCCAGGGAATCTCTGGGAGGATACCCAGCGAAGGCTATAAATTCCAAGTCTGATCTCTGCATCTATAGCCTCAGGCGTCCCCTGGAGCTATTCATTTGAGGACACCTGGGGTCTTTTTTTTTTTTTTTCAGAGAAATAATAAAGGTTTTTTGGATTGATTTGGTTTAGTTTGGTTTTTAATAGTACTGCTCAGTTTACAAAGTTCTTTCCTCAGAACAATCTGGAAAAGTAGGTAGTATAATTATTATCATTTTGTTTAACAGATAGGAAATAGGCCCTGAAAGTTTAAGAGATTTGCCAGAGTTCATACTGTTATAAAGTAGGAGATTTGAATTTAGGTTTTTTGACTCCAAATTCTTCTTACTTTTTTTTCTCCTCCTGTTGTATTGCCTAAACTGGAGCACACAGTCTCATCGGGTGGCCCATGGTTTTTCCAAGTTCACTTTTGTTTTTTATTAGCTTACAGCTCTATTCTCCCCTTATATTTCCCTAGCAACAAGAAATGCCACATTGTAAGCACTTAATAAATGCTAGTTGATGGGTATGTCATCACCCGGATGTGGGTACTTCTTCCATTGATGGAGATGTAGATTGAAAGCCATGCATGTCTCTATGTTGTGTGACTCTTGTCTATGATATCTCATAAATTTTTCCTTTTCCAGCCTCATTGCATATTCTCATCTATGTATTTTGCAACCTGGCTATTTAGAAGATATTCCTTATGTCCATGATGCCATCTCTTAATTCCATGCCTTTTTATCGGCTGTTCTCTAGACCTCAAATGTTCTCCCTCCTGATTTTGGCCTCTTGAATCTGGTTTTGTTGTGGGAGTTTCTCAGCCTAAGTTCCATGAGGGCCTAGAAGGAGAATCTCACTGACTATGAAGTCTGAAAGACTTTGGGTTAATAAAGAAGTAACTTAACTGGAAAGAAAAAAAAATATTGTCAATTCTGAGGAAGACAGCAGCTATAGCTTCTTAGGGTATAAAGTATTGAACCCTGGGTAATAAGCCATAACCATGCCCCTTTTCTTTGTCATTGTGACTGGAAAATTGAGTTTTGAAAAAGAGCCCAGGAAAAATCTTGAAACTACAACCACCTTTCTATGACACCATTGTGTCATAAACTCCAGGTGCATTATGTTGATCCTTTCAAGGATAATTCTCCCTTCTTTTGAGTATTGCCCCACGCCTGGCTATCTTCTGCCCTCAACCTCAATCCCTATCCTGTCAAGATTAAGATATGATCCTTTCCTGGAATTATGACTTGTCTGTTTTCCCAGTGTCATTGTGTAATTCTGGAGAAATTGAGGCGAGATAGGGATTAGAAAGTATTTAATAATTTATTTAAAAGGGAGAGATTTACTGGGACCAAATGGATCCATGATTTGGTCCCAGGGCTGAATGAGATTATAGTCTCCAAGAATCCAGCAAACAATGTGAGTTCTCAATGACCTATATACACATGGCTCAGACTCAGGGGGCAGGCCAAGGCAGGGACAGAGTCAGGGTGCTAATAGTGGGAACAGGATTGACAATAAAATTATTTCCTGCAATTTTAAAACTGCCCAAAAGAATATTCAGGACAAATCTGGCATGCAAAGGCAATAGTACAATTATTTCCCATAATTTTAGAATCATCCTAAAATTCCTAATCAAATGCTTTCTCCAGCCTGAGTTTCAAAGCAATTAGCATAAATCCTTTGTTCTCCGGAGGCCTAGTTTAGGCTACACTTGAATTTGAATCAGGTAAGATTTTATTGCTCTTTCCCTTAGAAATCCTATTAATGGCTTGGAAACTGCTCCAAAGAAAAAACTGTCAGCCAGCAAAGAGTTAAAAGTTTAAAATCACAAGCAAATTTTATACTAAGCACAGTTAGTTGCAACATTGAAATAACCAATTCCCAAATTTCTTAATCATTATTCTTAATACTTTAGCAGAGCTCTTAACCAACAGAACAGACAGACAAGTCACACAGAACACAGATCACACAGATATAGATTGATAGTTACAATATTTAATACATCATTAATACAACATTTAATGATCATATAGTGCCCAAAAGGCGCTCAGAATCAGGTCAGACCACATGTGTCTTAAAAGACAGCCAGAGTGCCACACTGCGTCCAGTGGACACTACAGAGACTTTATGCCCATCAGCATTTCATTATTCTGAGAATCCAGATGCTAGCACAGAAAGACAGAACAGAACAGATGAACAGATCAGATTATGTCCTAAAACAGACATCCAGACTTACTCTCCCATGGCAGAAATTGAGTGTCTACCATCGGGCTTCAGGGATGGTTGTGGCTGAAAACTGCTCTCTTTCCCAGAGACTCTGGAAAAATATCCAGAGGGCCAGCCTCTCCAAGCCAAGAACTCAGATCTTCAGCTGTCCTGAGGCCCAAGGCAGAGACTGGAAGGTCCCTAATCTCTAATCCTAATCTAATATTTTCTAATATCTCAGTGGAGAAATGCTGGAGAAACTGAGGCAAGATAGAGATTAGAGAGTATTTAATATTTAATTGAAAGGGAGAGATTTACTAGGACCAAATGGATTCATGGTTTGGTCCCAGGGCTGAATGAGACTATCATCTCCAAGAATCCAGCAAACAATGTGAGTTCTCAATGACCTATATACACATGGCTCAGACTCAGGGGGGTAGACTGAGGCAGGGGTGGAGTCAGGGTGCTGAGAGAGGGAACAGGACTCTGACAGGGTTGGGGGAGTCATCAGAGATGTGGGGAAGCACCCTGGAGATGAAGAGAGGCATCTTGATATGATAGTATCTGGTATTCTGATAGTTTGGGATGGGAGAGGCATTCTGATATTCTAAAATAGAAGATCTTTTATCCTTATCAAATATTCTGATGATCAAGAGGGAGGGATGGTTGCAGGATTGACCAGAACAATTAGGTTACAATGTAGGGAAACCAAGGCAGGACAATTTGGGGAAACTGAGTCAGGACAAGAAAAGAGAAAGGTGGCACAACAATTGTCTCCTCTATCTGCCTTTGTTTCCCCTGTAAGATTGTATACTAAGGTTATTCTGTTTGCAAACCTTAGTTAACTAAAACCCTAAATTCTCTACCAAATGCTTTGGACAAGAGTACTATCTGGTCATCTAGCTTAAACTCCCCACATTAAAGATTAAAAACCAATCTCTGCTTGTCTCAAGTTCTTTGATATTGTAAGAATTTTTTTTTTTTTAATAGCTTTATAGGTTTGTTAGATAGACAATCAATGAATCAATAGGAAATGGGGGAAAATAAAAGGGTCTTTTCAAGAGTCACAAGAGTTGATGATGATCAGTTAGAATCTTCCTTTGGAAAAATGCATCTCTGAGTAATTAGTAATCTCTAAGAAAAGAAGTCAGAATGGCTCATCTTATTGTAAGAGAGTAGGAGAATAAAATCTTTTGTTGATGTGGCCTCTTAGCTCCATTTCTTTTTCTGGAATTCTCTTTCTCTGGGATCCCAAATCCTAAGGGCAGCTAGGTGGTACAGTGGATAGATCATCAGGTCTGGAGTCAGGGAGGCTCTTTTTCCTAATTTCAAATCTGGCCTCAGATACTTTTGTGCCACAGTTCTTTTTATTGTCCTGACTCAGTTTCCCTAATTGTCCTTCCTTGGTTTCCCTGAATTGTTCGGCCTCAGTTCCTAATTGTTTTGCTCAATCCTGCAACACCACCTCTCCCTCTTAATTCTCATGATCCAGATAAGGAGAAAGTCCTTCTATCTTAGACATCATGACCCATCCCTTCTCTACTTATCAGAATGTCTGGTGCCTCCCCCCATTCTGTCATTGTTCTTCCCGACTTTATCAGAATATCCAGTGCTTCCCCCCACCCTGTCAGAACTGAATTGATAGACCCCTGCCTTGGTCTATCCCCTGTAGCTGAGCCATGTGTGTATATATCCTTCATGTGAAGCACACATTAGTTTCCAGATGCTTTGGACATCAGCCCTGGGGGCATCATGCCCCCAGCACAATCTCTCCCTTTCAAATAAATTATTAAAACTCTCTAATCTCTACCTTGCCTCAGTTTCTCTGGCATTACATTTACTAGCTGTGTGACCCTGAGTAAGTCACTTAATCCTATTTGCCTCAGTTTCCTCATCTGTAAAATAAGACAGATCATTCCAATATCTTTGCCAAGAAAATCCCAAATGGAGCCATGAAGAGTTGGATACAATGACAATAATTGAGCAACAATAAAGTCCCAGATAAAGTCCCACCTTCTACAGGAAATCTATCTCAATTCCCTTTCATTTTAGTGCCTTCTGTCTGAACATTATTTCCTATTTATCCTACACATAGCTTGCTTGTACTTGGGTTGTTGTTTTTCTCATTAGATTGTGAGCTCCTTGAGATCAAAAACTATCTTTTGCCTCTTTTTTATATGCCCAGAATATAGTGCAGTGTCTGGCACATAGTAGGCCCTTAATAAATATTTACTGATCAATTGATTGATTGAGTGGAGAGATATTTTCATGAAACTCACTTATTCATGTTTAACCTTCTCCTTTATAGTTTCCTAGACCTATCTCAAAGTCCACTTTTACATCAGGTTTTTCCTGGTCCTTTCAAGCTGCTAGTGCCTTTCCTTCCAAGGTTACCTTTTATTTGATTTGTATGCATTTTATATGTACTTATATATGTCCGTGCTCCTTTCCCCATTAGAATATGTTATTGAAGGCAGATGATTCATTTTACCTTTGTATCTATTATATTATTTGGCAGATAGTAAGCATTTAATAAATATATTTTGATTAATAAATCCTTCACGAAGGTCAAACTAATTCAGGGAGGACCTTCTTCTCTTTGTCTTGATGTTGCCTAGATAACAACAGAGTACCCAGACTGTCCATTTGTGGCCTCACTACATGAACAGCCCATTCTGTTTTTCCTGGTCATACAATTTTTTGATAATGTTTTTTATGCTAGTTTTCTTGTATAACATTTCATTAGCTATATATTACAGTTTGCTAATGCATACCATGTGATTCTACATTGCCTTTTGAGTAACCCTCAATTTTAATTCTTTAAAGACTGGCAGCCACATAAACTCCCCAGAAGAATATTGTTTTTAAAAATGAGTTTTTTTAAATCTTAATAACTAGCATTTATATAGTGCTTTGAGTTTTACAAAGCACTTTGCAAATATCATCTCATTTTATTTTCACAACAACCTCAGTTTGGAGTTGTTATTCTCCCCATTGAGGAAATAGGTAGACAGAGCTTAAGTGACTTGTCCAGAGTCATCCAGCTAGGTAGTATCTGGGCAGGATTGTAGTGTGTCCATGTAGGGGGAACCATAGAATTTGAATTAACAACCCCCAAAAGAGAATCAAATGATTGAAACACTGCTGTCATTTAGATAATGATTTGCAATTGCTTAGGCCCCCAGAAATGTCCTAGCCATACATTTGTTGAACAAATGTATGGATTGAATAACAAGAGAAGAGCAAACTGAATTCTTTGAGAAATTCTGCAGTGCTTTTAATGACCCTAAGCAAAAAAAAAAAAAAAAAAATCAGTGAAAGAGAAAGAAAGAAAGAATGAAAGAAATAGAGAAAGAAAGAGAACAGGCACAGAGTAAAGACTTGAGGTTTTTACTTATCTGTCAGTGAACATTGTGTTATTTTAGGCAAGTCATTTCATCTCTCTGAGTCTTGGTTTTCTCAAATGTAAAATGGAGCAAGGATGGGGGAGAGGGGAAAATAGATAATGCCGTACATGATCTCTAAGGGGTCTTCCATATTTACCATTATATAATTCTAAGACCTGACCAATCTCTCTATATGGTCCATGGAGGCAGCTGGATTACATTTTCCAGGCTTACAGTCAAGAAATCCAGCCTGACGCCTTTCCTAGCTATGTGACTCTGGGCAAATCACCTAATTTCTTAGCCTCAGTTTCCTCAAGTACAAAATGTGTATAATAACACCACTTCCCAGAGTTATTGAAAGGATTGAATGAGATGGTATTTGTAAAGTGCTTTTGTAAAACTTGAGGTGCTATATAAATGCTAACTATTGTTCTGCAGTCCTATGCCATATCACAGTCAAAAACAGTGGAAAGAGAATTCAAATTGGAGTCAAGAGAATAGGGTTTGTATCTTGACTATTTTTACCTGAGTGACCTTGGACAAGTAATTTTGACCAGTAGAATAATGTAGTGTAGAGAAAAAGATGCTGAATGTGGAATTGAAAGTTTTGAATTCAGATTACAGTTGAGCACATATGATTTTGGACAAATAATTTAACCTCTCTGAACCTCAATTTCTTCATGAAGGGTTGGAATGCCATGCTCAATGATGTCTCTTCCAGATCAAATTCTGGTGATTGAGGAGTTGTTGAATTCAGCCCTGCATTTTCCCTGAGCAGCCTCTCATCTCCTTCTGCCCTGCTTCTTCACCTCCATCTCACCCAATCCCTATTCTTACCTTCTCTTAACCTCAAGTGCCATCCCCAAAGGATTTGTGCTGGCAGTTCTCCAAGCCAGCAGCACTCTGACAATTGCTTATTGGGGAGAATTGCTACCTGGCTTCTATATATTTACCACCTGACAAATAAACTGTCTATCTTAAAGAGTTTAGACACACATACCTGAGCTCAGAAAACCAGGATGGTGTGTCACAAGTGCAGCCAAGTAGGCGGTAAATAAGACTAGTGTGGCAGAAACAATGTCCCTGTGTTCTGAACAAAATCCCATTCGGGAGCAGAGAGGTTCTATTCTGTTCACACACCTGAGAAAAGCTGCAGTAAATGAGTCTCTTCCAGATGAAGAAAATGCTTTGAGGAAGCTTTAATTTGAAATGGAGATTTGTGTTTTGGAGATGCATTTACAACTTTCTTTTCCAGCTACTCAATAAAGCTGCTATGCTGTAAATACAGAGAGGAATGAAGCTGAATGAATACTTGTGAAAAATTTGGCAATGGCATTTTGACTTTGAAACTAACAAGGAGAAAAAATAGGGTAAGAAGTTAGTTTGTAAGGGATTGCAGTTAATCCCTCAGAATTCAGTTTACTCATCAATTACTCAAAATTGGAATAGTGCTATCATTGTTTACCCACATCAGGGGATCTTATAGAAGAAAGCCATATACAACTGTTTGGGGTGTTCAGGAAGGGATAGTACCTCTGGTATGAGGGTTTGCTGAGCCCTTTTTAGGCTGCTCATCCATTTTTGGTTCCATTTCCACTTAGTTCTCATCTGTGGCTCCAAAAAGCTGCAGCATGCACAGTGGTTACACTGCAGTAAAACCATCTTGGTAAATAAACTAGGTAACTGACAGAACCTCAAACCTGTCAGTGAGTTAGGGTAATATGTACCCTAAGCATATGAAGACTTCCCCCAGCTAAGAGGTAGATGAAATTTTAGGGATTTAGGGGTAAGGAGCTAGAGGTGTTTTAGCAAATGGAACATATAGCCATGGGCAAATCACTTAATTTCCCCAAATCTCAATTTCCTCATCTGTAAAATGAAGATGTGGGATTAAATGGTCTCTGAGAGCTTTTCCAACTGTTTTATTGATCTTGCTGTTACATTGGAAAGAACACTGATTCTGGAGAAGGACAACCAGGTATTAAGTCTTGATTCAGGTATGCACAATCTATCTGGCCTTTGCTTACCTTCCCTGAAATTCCTCATCAATGAAATGAGGAGATTACACTATGGGACCTCTCAGTTTCCTCCCAGTTCTAAATCTATGACTCAAAAACAAGACAGATGGTTTTTGGCATTTTAGGACACCTGGGTTTGAGTTCTAATTCTTGACCTTCACTGACTTTGTGCCTCAGACAGACCACTTAGGAACATTGAGTCGGAGTTGGAAGAAACATTCTTAGAGATCACTTAGTACAACTCACTTTTTTTTTTTTTTGATTTGTTCAAACTGGTTTCAGTTTTTTGTTTTTAATTTTATTAAAGCTTTTTATTTATAAAACATATGCATGGGTAATTTTTCAACATTGACCTTTGCAAAACCTTCTGTTTCAAATTTTCCCCTCTTTCCCTCTACTCCCTCCTCTAGATGGCAAGTAGTCCAATACATGTTAAATATGTTAAAATATAAGTTAAATGCAATATATGTATATATATTTATACAGTTATCTTGCTGCACTTGAAAAATCAGATTAAGAAAAAAAATTCTGAGAAAGAAAACAAAATGTAAGCAAACAACAATAGAAAAAATGAAGATACTATGTTGTGGTCCACACTCAGTTCCCACAGTCCTCTCTCTGGGTATAGATGATTCTCTTCATCACTGAACAATTTGAATTGGTTTGAATCATCTCATTGTTGAAGAGAGCCAAGTCCATCAGAATTGATTTCATACAATCTTGTTGTTGCCATGTATAATGATTTCCTGGTCCTGCTCATTTCACTTAGCATCAGCTCATGTAAATCTCTCCAGGGCTCTCTGAAATCATCCTGCTGGTCATTTCTTACAGAACAACAATATTCCATAACATTCATATACCATAATTTATTCAACCATTCTCCAATTGATGAATATCCATTCAATTTCCAGTTTCTTGCCACTACAAAAAGGGCTGCCACAAACATTTTTGCACATACGGGTGCCTTTCCCTCTTTTAAGATCTCTTGGGCATATAAGCCCAGTAGAAACACTGTTGGATCAAAGGGTATGCGTAGTTTGATAACTTTTTGGGCATAGTTCCAAATTGCTCTCCAGAATGGCTGGATCTTTTCACAATTCCACCAACAATGCATCAGTGTCCCAGTTTTCCCACATTCCCTCCAACATTCATCGTTATTTTGTGCTGTCATTTTAACCAATCTGAGAGATGAGTAGTGGTATAGAGTTGTCTTAATTTGCATTTCTCTGATCAATAGTGATTTGGAGCATCTTTTCATATGACTAGAAGTAGTTTCAATTTCTTCATTTGAAAATTGTCTGTTCATATCATTTGATTATTTATCAAATGGAGAATGGCTTGAATTCTTATAAAGTTGAGTCAATTCTCTATATATTTTAGAAATGAGGTCTTTATCAGAACTTTTGAATGTACAAATGTTTTTCAGTTTATTATTCCCTTCTAATCTTGTCTGCATTAGTTTTGTTTGTACAAAAAGTTTTTAACATATTTATAATTAAAATTTTCTATTTTGTGATCAATAATGATCTCTTGTTTTTCTTTGGTCACAAATTTCTTTTTCCCCCACAGATCTGAAAGGCAAACTATCCTATGTTCCTCTAAATTGTTTATAATATAATTCTTTATGTCTAGATCATGAACCCATTTTGACCTGATCTTGGTATATAGTGTTAAGTGTGGGCCAATGCATAGTTTCTGCCATATTGGTTTCCAATTTTCCCAGCATTTTTTTTTTTTTTGTCAAATGGTGAATTCCTATCCCAAAAGCTGGGGTCTTTGGATTTTTCAAACACTAGATTACTATAGTCATTGACTATTTTGTCCTGTGAACCTAACTCATTCCACTGATTGACTACTTTGTTTCATAGCCAGTACCAAATGGTTTTGTTGACTGTTACTTTATAATATAATTTTAGGTCTGGTACAGCTAGATCACCTTCATTTGCTTTTTGTTCCATTAATTCCCTTGAAATACTTGACCTTTTTTTCTTCCAGATTGAATTTTGTTGTTACTTTTTCTATGTCAATAAAATAGGTTTTTGGAAATTTGATAGGTATAGCACTAAATAGATTAGTTTAGGTAGTATTGTCATCTTTATTATATTCGTTCAACCTATTCAAAAGCACTAGATATTTTTTCCAATTGGTTAGATCTGACTTCATTTGTTTGGAAAGTATTTTGTAGTTTTGCTCATATAGTTCCTGACTTTCCTTTGGTAGATATATTCCCAAATATTTTATACTATCGACTGTTATTTTGAATGGAATTTCTCTTTGTATCTCTTGCTGTTGGATTGTGTTGGTAATGTATAAAAATACTGATGATTTATGTGGATTTATTTTGTATCCTGCAACTTTGCTAAAGTTGTGGATTATTTCTAATAGTTTTTAGTTGATTCTCTAGGGTTCTCTAAGTATACCATCACATCATCTGCAAAGAGTGATAATTTGGTTTCCTAATTACTTACTCTAATTCCTTTAATCTCTTTTTCTTCTCTTATTGCCAAAGCTAACATTTTGAATACAATATTGCATAGTAATGGTGATAGTGGGGAAACCTTGTTTCACCTCTGATCTTATTGGGAATAGTTCCAGCTTATCCCCATAACATATGATGCTTGCTAGTGGTTTTAAATAGATGCTACTGACTATTTTAAGGAAAAGTCAATTTATTCCTATACTCTCTAATGTTTTTAATACGAATGAATGTTGGATTTCATCAAATGCTTTTTCTGCATCTATTGAGATAATCATATGATTTTTGTTAATTTGGTTATTGATGTAGTCAATTATGCTAACAGTTTTCCTAATATTGAACCAGCCCTGCATTTCTGGTTAGTAATAATGTATCATCCTGGGGATGATTTTCTGTAATCTCTTTACTAATATTTTATTTAATATTTTTGCATCAATATTCAGTAGGGAGATTGGTCTATAATTTTCTTTCTCTGTTTTTATCCTACTTGGTTTAGGTATCAGTACCATGTCTATGTCATAAAAGGGATTTGATAGGAGTCCTTCTTTCTCTATTTTTCAAATAGTTTATATAATATTGGAATTAATTTTTCTTTAAATGTTTGGTAGAATTCACATGTAAATCCATTTGGTTCTGGGGATTTTTTCTTAGGGAGCTGATTATAGCTTGCTCTCTTTCTTTTTTCTAAAATGGGATTATTTAAATAATTTATTTTCTCTCTGTTAATCTGGGTGATCTATGTTTTTGGTAGGTATTCCTCCATATCATTTAGGTTATCAAATTTATTGGCATAAAATTGAGCAAAGTAACTCCTAATTATTGCTCTAATTTCCTCTTCATTGGTGGAAAGTTCTCCCTTTTCATTTTTGAGACTAACAATTTGATTTTCCTCTTTTGTTTTTCTAATCAAATTGACTAAAGGTTTATCTATTTTGTTGTTTTTTTCTTAAAATCAACTCTTAGTTTTATTTATTAATTCAATGTTTTTTTTTTTTTTTTTTTTTTTTTTTTTTTTTTTTTTTAGTTTCCATTTTATTAATCTCTCCTATTTTTAGAATTTCAAGTTTGGTATTTGATTAGAGGTTTTTTTATTTGTTCTTTTTCTAGCATTTTAAATTGCAAGCCCAATTCATTGATCTTCTCTTTTATGCAAGTAAACATCTAGAGATATAAAATTTCCCCTTATTACTGCTTTGGCTACATCCCATAAATTTTGATGTGTTGTGTCATTATTGTCATTCTCTTGGATGAAATGATTAATTATGTTTATGATTTGCTGCTTCACCCATTCATTCTTTAGGATGAAATTATTTGGTTTCCAATTATTTTTTGTTCTATTTCCCTCTGCCCTTTTATTGAATGTCATTTTTATTGCATTATGATCTAAGAAATGAATTTACTATTTCTGCTTTTCTGCATTTGATTTTCATGTCTTTATGTCTTAATATATGGTCAATCTAGTTTTTCTAGTATTCTATTTACATCTTTAACTTCTTTCTTATTTATTTTGTGGTTTGATTTATCTAGTTCTGTGAGAGCAAGATTGAGATCTCCCACTATTATAGTTTTGCTCTCTGTTTCTTCTTGTGGCTCTCTTAACTTCTTTAGGAATTTAGATACTATACCACTTGGTGTATATATGTTTAGTATTAATATTGCTTCATTATCTATGGCACCCTTTAGAAGATGTAGTTTCCTTCCTTATCTCTTTTAATTAGATCAAATTTTGCTTTTGCTTGATCTGAGATCAGGATGGTTACCCCTGCTTTTTTTTTTTTTTTTTTTTTTTAAACTTCACCTGAAGCATAATGGATTCTACTCAGCCTTTTACCTTTATTCTGTATATATTGCTCTGTTTTAAATATTTTTTCTTTTAAACAACATATTGTAGAATTCTGGTTATTAATGCAGTCTGCTTTCCACTTCAGCTTCATGGAGAGTTCATCCCATTCACCTTTGCGGTCAAAACTACTCATTCTGTATTTCCTGCCAACTTATTAACCCCAAATTATACTTTTCTCTTTCCTTTTCCCCTTTTCATCCTCCCCATTATTTTACTTATGAGGACCACTTGCCTCAAGTACCCTCCCCCTTTATAATCCCTTCCCTTTTCTTTTATTTTTTTCCTTGTTTTGCTGAGGCAATTGGGGTTAAGTGATTTGCCCAGGGTCCTGTAGCTAGGAAGTATTAAATGTCTGAGGTCATATTTGAACTCAGGTCCTCCTGATTTCAGGGCTGGTGCTTTATCCACTTTGCCACCAAGCTGTTCCTCCCTCCCCCTTTCTCATACCTTTCCCCTACTATATCTGTGTTTCCTTCTATTTAATCTATCCATTCTCTTTTCCCCTTTCCCCTTCCACTTTTATATAAGGTGAGAGAAGTTTCTCTGTGTAAGCAAATATGTCTAACATTCTCTCTTTGAGCCAAATCTGAGAGCAAGATCCTCACAATATGTTCAGCCCCCTCCCTTTTTTACCTCAATTATAATAGGTTTCCTTTGCCTTTTCATGAGATATAATATCCTTCATATTAGCTCCACTTTCCCCCTTTTCCAGTACAATTCCCTTTCTACCTATAGTTTCTTTTTTATATTATAACAGTAAAATCAGATTACATGCACTCTCTATGTATATCCATAACAGATATACAGTTCTCAAAAGTTCTTTTCTTTTTACAGTTTTATGGTTCTCTTGAGTTCTATATTTGGGGGTCAATTTTTTTTTTTTTTTTTTTTTTTTGTTAGGGCTGGTCTTTTTATCAGAAATAAATGGAATTCACCTGTTTTGTTGATTGTCCATCTTCTTCCCTGAAAGAAAATGCTCAATTTAGTGGAGTAGTTTATTCTTGGCTGCATTCCAAGTTTTTTTTTTTTTTTTTTTGCCTTTTGGAATATCAGATTCCAGGCACTTCAATCCTTTAAGGCGGAAACTGCTAACTCCTGGGTAATCCTTATTATGGTTCTGTGGTATTTGAATTGTTTTCTTCTGGCTGCTTGAAACATTTTTTCCTTGGTTTTATAATTCTGAAATTTAGACGTGATATTCCTTGGAATTTTAATTGGGGGGGTCTCTTTCAGGCGGTGTTTGGTGAATTCTTTCAATGGCTATTTTACCTTCTGTTTCTATGACTTTTGGAAGGTTTTTTTGATGACTTCCTGAAAAATAGTGTCTATGTTCTTTTTTTCATTATGGTTTTTCGAAAGTTCAATAATCCTTAAATTCTCTCTCCTAGATCTATTTTCCAGGTCAATTGTTTTCCCAAGTACATATTTAACATTTTTTCCTATTTTTTCATTTTTTTTGGTTTTGCTTGACTGATTCTTGATGTCTCATTGAGTTATTCATTTCCATTTATTCAGTTCTGATTTTTAGTGAATTATTGTCTTCATTTACTTTTTGTTTTGTTTTGTTTTTTTTACTTCTTTTTGTATTTGTCCAATTGCATTTTTAAATGAATTGTTTTGTTCTATGGATTTTTTTTTTAACAACAAATTCTGTTTTTTAAGGAGTTATTTTCCTTTTCCATTTCACAAATTCTGTTTTTCAGAGGGTTTTTTTTTTTCTATTTTTTAACTTTATTTTTTAAGGAGTTATATGCTTCCATTTCACTAAGTCTATTTTGTAGTAAATTTTATTGACATAATTTTTTTATTAATAGTTTTTATTTACCAGATATATGCATAGATAATTTTACAACATTGACAATTTCCAAACCTTTTGTTCTAATTTTTCCCCTCTTTCCCCCCTCCCCCAGATGGCAGGTTGACCAATACATGTTAAATATGTTAAAGTATAAATTAAATACAATATATGTATACATGTCCAAACAGTTGTGTTGTTGTACAAAAAGAATCGGACTTTGAAATAGTGTACAATTAGACTGTGAAGGAAATCCAAAATGTAGGTGGACAAAAAAAAAAAGAGGGATTGGGAATTCTATGTCGTGGTTCATAGTCATCACCCAAAGTACTTTTACTAGGTGTAGCTGGTTCAGTTCATTACTGCTCTATTGGAACTGATTTGGTTCATCTCATTGTTGAAAATGGCCATATCCATCAGAATTGATCATCATATAGTACTGTTGCTGAAGTAAACAACGATCTCCTGGTCCTACTCATTTCACTCAACATCAGTTCATCTAAGTCTCTCCAGACCTTTCTGAAATCATCCTATTGGTCATTTCTTACAGAACAATAATATTGCATAATATTCGTATACCACAATTTATTCAGCTATTCTCCAATTGATGGGCATCCATTCATTTTTCAGTTTCTGGCCACTACAAAGAGGGCTGCCACAAACATTCTTGCACATATAGGTCCCTTTCCCTTCTTTAAGATCTCTTTGGGATATAAGCCCAGTAATAACACTGCTGGGTCAAAGGGTATGCACAGTTTGATAACTTTTTGAGCATAGTTCCAAATTCTCTCCAGAATGGTTGGATGTATTCACAATTCCACCAACAATGTATCAGTGCCCCTGTTTTCCCACATCCCTTCAACATTCTGCATTATCTTTTCTTGTAATTCTAGCCAATATGACAGGAGTGTAGTGGTATCTCAGAGTTGTCTTAATTTGCATTTCTCTGATTAATAATGACTTGGAGCATCTTTTCATATGGCTAGAAATAGTTTCAATTCCTTCATCTGAGAATTGTCTGTTCATATCCTTTAACCATTTATCAATTGGAGAATGGCTTGATTTTTTAAAAATTAGAGTCAATTCTCTATATATTTTGGAAATGAGGCCTTTATTGGAACCTTTGACTGTAAAAATGCTTTCCCAGTTTATTGTTTCTCTTCTAATCTTATCTGAATTAGTTTTGTTTGTACAAAAACTTTTCAATTTGATATAATCAAAGTTTTCTACTTTGTGATCAATAATGATCTCTAATTCTTCTTTGAACATAAATTCATTCCTCTTCCACAGGTCTGAGAGGTAAACTATCATCTATTCCTCTAACTTATTTATAATCTCATTCTTTATGCCTAGATCATGAACCCATTTTGACATGATTTTGGTGTACAGTGTTAGGTGTGGGTCGATACCTAGTTTCTGCCATATTAATTTCCAATTTTCCCAGCAATTTTTGTCAAACATTGAGTTCTTATCCCAAAAGTTGGGGTCCTTGGGTTTGTCAAAAACTAGATTATTAAAATTATTGATTATTTTGTCCTTTGGACCTAACTTATTCCACTGATCAACTAGTCTATTTCTTAGCCAATACCAAATAGTTTTGTTAACTGCTGCTTTATAATATAATTTTAGATCTGGTACAGCTAGGTCACCTTCATTTAATATTTTTTTCTCATTAATTCCCTTGAAATTCTTGATCTTTTGTTTTTCCATATGAACTTTGTTGTTATTTTTTCTAGGTTATTAAAATAGTTTTTTGGGAGTCTGATTGATATAGTGCTAAATAAGTTTAGGTTCTGACTTTGATCTAGTCTGCTCTCCGTCTCTGCTTATCGAGAGAGTTCATCCCATTCACATTTACATTTAAAATTACTAATTCTGTATTTCCTGCCATCATATTATCCCCAGACTATGCTTTTTTCCCTTGCTCTCCCAAATCCCTTCCCCAGTATTAAACTTATGAGCCCCACTTGCATCATGCAGCCCTTCCTTGTTAGTATCCCTCACTCCTCCTTTTAAATCCCTTTCCCTTTCTTGTACCCTTCCCTTATTACAGTTTTCCTTTTCCCTTTTCCTGTCCCCCTTTTTATCGAGCTGAAAGAGAATTTTCTGTAAAACCAATATGTCAATTATTTTCTTTTTGAGCCAATTATGATGAGAGTAAGATTCACACAATGTTCCTCCCCCTCTCTAATTTCCATCAGATATGACAGGTTTTCTTTGCCTCTTTGTGGGATGTAATTTCCCTCTTTTTATCTCCCCTTTTCTCTTTTTCTGACACTATTTCCTTTCCATTTCTACTTCTCCGTCTTTTTTTTTGTTATATCAGTAAAATCAAATTATACATGCAGTCTTAGTGTATATCCACAACAGAAATACAGTTCTCAAGAGTTCTTTTTACCTTTTTCTGCTTCTCTTGAGTCCTGTGATTGGAGATCAATTTTTTTTGTTTAGATCTTGTTTTTTCTTTAGAAACAAATGGAATTCATCTGTTTTATTAAATGTCCATCTTCTTCCATGGGAAAAAATGCTAAACTTAGCTGGGTAGTTTATTCTTGGCTACATTCCAAATTCTTTTGCCTTTCAGAATTTCAGATTCCAGGCCTTTCCATCTTTTAATGTGGAGGCAGCCAGATCTTGAGTGACCCTTATTGTGGCACCTTGGTATTTAAATTGTTTTTTCCTGGATTATTTTAATATTTTTTTTCTTAGTCTGATAGTTCTGAAATTTGGCCACAATGTTCTGTGGAGGTTTTTTTTTTTTGGGGGGGGGGAGAGGGTTCTTTTTCAGAAGGTGTTTAATGAATTCTTTTAATGCCTGTTTTACCTTCTGGTTCTATTACCTCTGGGCAGTTCTCTTTGATGATTTCCTGTAAAATAGTATCTCAGCTCTTTTTTTTTTTTTTTTAATCATAATTTTCGGGAAGTCCAATAATCCTCAGATTATCTCTCCTAGATTTATTTTCTAGGTCTGTCATCTTGCCAAGTATATATTTGACATTTTTCTCCAGGTTTTCATTTTTTTGGTTTTGCTTGACTGATTCTTGGTGTCTCAATGAATTATTTATTTCTATTTGTTCAGTTCTGATTTTTAATGAGTTATTTTTTTCATTAGCTTTTTATACTTCTTTTTGCATATGTCCAATTGAGTTTTTAAATGAGTTGTTGCTCTATGGAATTTTATTTCCATTTCACTAAATTTGTTTTTTTTAGTGAGTTATTTTCTTTTTCCAATTCACAAATCCTACTTTCTTGGGAATTCTTTATCTCTTCCAATTCACAGATCCTACTTTCCTGTGGTTTCTTTATCTTTTCCAATTCCCTAATTCTATTTCCCTGAACTTCCTATGAATTCTTTACCTTTCCAATTCACATTTCAGGAAGTTGTTTACCTTTTCCAATTCATTTTTCAGGAGGTTGTTACTCTCTTGCATAGTTTCTCTTTCCTTTCCCCATTTTTCTTCTAACACTCTTTTGAGATTTTTAATAGTCTCTTCTAGGAGAGCATTATTTGGGGTTTTGTCTGGAGGCTGTTCGCTACTAGTCTCCTTGGGGTTGGAAACTTGTTCTCTTTCTGTATAGAAGCTATTGATACTTTTCTTCATTTTTTTCTTCATTTTTTTTTTTTAAATTTTAAAGCCTTCAGGGTCTGTCTTTAGGGCAAGGAGATTACCAGCTTCCTCTACAGAGCAAGGATTGGTATATGGATATGGGCTGCAAGGAATGGGCAAGCTGGGAGAGTTCTCTGGGAACAGCTCCACAGGGAAATGTGCATACTTTGGTAACAAGGGCCATGCAGTGTAAGTGCTTTCTAAGGAGCCCCACTGTGAGGATTAGCAACTGCCTTGGGGCTAGAGGTTAAGCAACAAAAGTATCACTGCCCCCCCTCCCCCAATGCCTCTTTGAGTATTAGCAGTTGCCATATCCCTCACTGCACTGGCAGTATCTCTGCCTAGGGAGTGCAGTCAAGCAAGGGAAATTCCACTACCCCAGGCCGAGCCCCCCACTGTGCAGATGAGAGGCTGCCCCGGGCTGTGTCCCTGTGGTGCAGGTTTATGACTGCCCCCCAAAAAGAGCCCCTAGCTGCAGAATGCCACTGAAGAGCTGTGGTATGGTCTGCACTGAGACACTTTTGGTCCTGGGTGGGTGCAGTCAGATCCTCTTAGGCTCTGGTATCCCTTAGTGTACCCTTTACCCTAGGCTCTAATTTCTCTGCTGGTCCACTACTCTGCCACCAAAGCAAAGCAGTCAGGATATGGCAGGGAGCTCTATGTAAACCTTCCAACCACTGAGCCACCCTGCTCCCGATTCTATCCTTGCCTTGTGCAGGTCTGTTCCTGCCATTCACAACAAACCTATTCTGGCGATATTCCTGATTATATTTGGCTGGTGAGTTGTTGTACTTCCAATCTTCATGAACCTTACAAGTCTAGTGCTATTTTTGAGACTGATTTTAAAAATTAGTAATGAGAGTATGAGAGGAGCTTAGAATCTCATGTGTGTCTTCTCTGCCATCTTGGCTCCGCCCTCTTCACATAATTTCTATGTTTTCTTTTCCAAATCATCTTGTAAAGTTCTCATTTCCTTTCCCCATTTTTCTTCTAGCTCTCTTTTAAGATCTTTTATAATTTCTTCTAGGAGAGCCTTGTATAATGGGGACCAATTTATATTACCCTTTGAGGCTTCATATGGAGATTGTTTGCTTTTAGTCTCCTGAGGGTTTGAAATCTGTTATTCTCTTTCACTATAAAAACTATCTATGGTCAGAGCTCTTTTTCTTCTTTTACTCAGTTTTTTAAAAAGTTAAGGTCTGTTTTTAGATTTTCTAAGCTTCCTCTAAAAGTGGCCATCACTACACTGAGTGCATGCTGAGTCATTCCTGGTGCTGGGTGGGAGTGACCAGGTCTGGTGAGATTTTGATGTTTTGGGGTTCTCTATTTACCTTTTGTGTTTGTCTTGGATGTTTTATAACTTCTCTGCTGATCTACTGGATTGCAACCAGGGTAGAGCCCTCCTTGTAGATTCTCCACCTTACAGAGCTCACACCACTCTGGGTCTGTGCTGCCTGCCCTGGCATCTATGCTCAGCTGCTTGCACTTGGCCTACCTCTCTCTGTTTCTGATTGAAATAGCCATTTTCTGGAGATCTTCAAAATTATCTTCTGCTTATAATTTGTAACACTCCCAATATTTGTGGGTTCTGCTGGTCCAGAGCTAATTCAAAGGCTGGAGTTGCTAATTAGTTTGAGGGACTAGGGCAAGATTAGAAAGAAACGTGCATACTCTCTGCCATCTTGGCTCCCCCCAACCCGCTTCCTCAACTTCCTTATTTTATAAATACAGAAAATGAGACTTGGAGAGAGTAAGTATTTTGTTCAAAATACTATGAAAAAAATAAGACAGAATTCATTCTCTTAGTTATTTTTGTAAATGAGGTTATATATGTCTATGTTGGCTTCACTGATAAAGTAAAATATTTCGGTTTGTTTTAAACATCAAAAGTAACTATGTGATATCATGGCTAGGTAATATAGTGGATAAAGTGTCAGACTTGGAATCAGGCAGACCTGATGTTTCATCCTGCCTTAGTTGCTAGCTGTTAACCCTGAGCAAGTCATTTCCTCATTTGTAAAATGAGTATTTAACTATTTCACACCTCTTCTATTTAAGCATTCTTAGTAGTTTTCTTCAAAGCTCATCTCATTTATCAATGCCTCTTTTGGAAGCATCCTTCCAGCTGTCAGTCCTCTCTCTATCTCCTAAAATCATAGTGTGTTTATTTGTATAAATATTGTATTCTTTCTCCTCCCATAGAAAGAAAACTTCTGGGGAGATGGAGTTTTTCCTTTTGGCTTTGCATTTTTAGTTCTGAACACAAAGCCTTGATCACTTAACTGCTTGTGGAATAAATGACTAACTGAATGAATATAATAGGTAAGTGGGAGAAAGTTGGTCAATGAAACTGCTGCTGGTAAAATGATTATGTAAAATTATCCTTTTTATACAATCATTCTGTGCTGCATTATTCCCATTTTAAAAAAATGAGACACTTAAAAAAATCTCATACTCTATACTTCATTATATATTTGATGCCTTGAATGAAACAAAATAATCTGAGCATATTTTGCAAATAAAAGCCCATTTATTATAGAATATGTACCCCCTAAAACACCGAAAATAGCTTACTATATCACTTTCTCTCTTAAACAGATGCCTATTCATTGATCAGCAAATGTGAAAACCTTGGCCTTACTTTATCCTGTTTGTGTCTAGACTTTAACCATCCACAACATAGATGCTCCAGGCGAATTTCTGTGATTAGGCAGAAAGCTTTCTGAACCTGCTGCTGAGCCAAGTCAATTCTATAATTTCTCTGATGCCCTGAAAATCTGGGACCATGTGTCCTGCCAATCTAAACCCCACAGAAGGCATTGTTAGCTAAACAATCTAAGGAGCATCTGGCCTTTCACTATTCTATTAACCTACTGCTATTCATTCTCAGTCTCCCAGAGAATACACTTTGAAGCAAAACCTGCAATGTGTGGCACAAAAACATTGTATATCTCCTTGAATGTCATTCTCTTCTTGCTGAAGTTCAGGAAGATTAGGAAAGGACCTACAGATGCTGCCTAAAATACAACAGCTTTTTCAGTCCTGTAAGGTCTGGTTTCTTTGCCCAATGTCTATTCAGACTAAAGGAATCTCAGGGTTAAAAGACCACCAAGTCTAACCCATTTTTAAGTAGTGTCTTCCACAACATATGCAACAAAGTGTCATCCAGTTTGTATCGGAAGATTCACAGTAATGCACTTTGAGGCAGCCCCATTCCACTGCTGTACACTACTGATGGTGAGAAAAGTCTTCTCTTTTGAATATAAGAAGATCTATGATCTTTACAATGTTTAGAACTCCTATGTCAATTGATTAAGTCCACAACCACTTACTAAGTGCTTCCTATGTGTCAGCAGGCTGCTAAATGCTATAAATACAAATATATTGTTTGAATGAAAGACATTCATGCCATTAATGAGCTTACATCCTAATGAGAGAGCAAAGGAAACCCAAAAGGTCAGAAAAGAATGAAGATGGAGAGGAATGAAAACATGGCTGCTCTAGGTATTTCCTTAACATGGAATTTCTGAGAGGAATTGACCAATTGGAGAAAAGAGCCAGTTGGGACATGGTGAGCTTCTGGGTGAAGGAGATGGCTGTGTCATGATGGAGAAAATCTGGAGAGTAAGGAGTAGGGACCAGAGAGCAATGAGGAACTTACTATACTCACTATTTCTAATAATGTAATTTACGGCCTTTCTGAGTTAATAGATAAGTCTTAGGGGGTAATATTTCAGAAGCAGGATTTGAACATTAGTATTCCAAAATCAGAGGCTAGATTTCTATTCACAATATAGGGATGAAATAATGAGTTATATAGACAAATAAATTATAAAAGACCTATGAAGGAAGATGGTTTCCAATTCCAGAGAAAGAATTGATATATGGAACAATGTACTATATAGTCAATGTCTCTCTCACACACACATCTTTATTAGATGATATTTTTCTCTAGTTTGGGTTCAGGAAAGAGAGAGGAAAAGATCTTGTAACTCAAATGCAATGAAAAAAAATTTAAAAGAAGGGAACATACATTTGAAAAAAAAGTTTATTATATATATATATATATGTATATATATATATATACACACACACACACACACACACACACACACACACATATATATATATATACATATATGTATATATATATATATATATATATATATATATATATATATATATATATATATATGTCATGCAACTAGTGAATAGAGCACTATATTTGAGATAGAAAGTGCTGAGTTTGAAGCTTACCTTGGACACAAACTGAGCCTGGGCAAATCACTTAACTTTTATCTGTTTCAGTTTCCTCATCTATAAAACAGAGGTAATATCATGCCTCACAGATTGTTGTGATGTATACAGTGCTACATAAGTACAAACTATTATTATTAAGTGATTTACTCAGAGTCACTTAGCCAGGACTTGTGGACTTGATCCCAGGGCTTCTTGGCTCTGACACTGGCTCCCTCTCTTTTTTCTTGCATTGAGCCAAAAACCCACTTAATCTTCAACCTCTATCCATCTGTCCTAGCTCTAATTCCCAGAGCTTAAAAGAACAAGTTTAATCCCTCTTACATATGATAATGGTCCAAACACTAGATAGTACTCATCCCTCTGTTCCCTTCCAAGTCTTCTCTTTTCTCTAGGCTAAATAGCATTCTGTTACTGTTCCTGAGAATGATTTATATCTGTGTCTTGGACTGGTTTTCAGATTAGACATTTCTACAAGGCTGCTATCATGTGCTCATATGAATAGCCCAGTTAAAGATCAATGGAATGCCAAGTTATAATTAATTGGGGGAATAGAGGCTATGGGCAGTAGGGGGTGGGTGGGAGTGAGTAGTGAAAGAAGTGAAATGAAAGAATCCTGTTTGGTAGTGTTCGCTTTGTACATAGGTGGAGTAGTTACTTGGTATAATTTGAAGGAACAGGCTTTTCTGCACAGAAATCTCCCACATCAGCACATATAATGAATAACAACATGAATAATAAGAGCACTTCACATTTATATAGACTTTAATGGTTTTTTCAAAATTCCTTCTCTACAAAAACCCCATGAGGCAGGTTAATACATTAAGAACCTATGATTTTGGTGGTTTATGAACTTCCAGGGTGAGTACTCCCTCTGCCAATGTTAGTCCCAGCCACCTAAAATATAATTTATACAATATAAAGTTATCTGAGGCTCTGAGAGATTCTTGACTTTTCCAATGGTCACATGAATATGTTTAAAAGGTAGGATTTGAACACATCCAACTTTCTAATTTATTATGCAGTGTCTTATAAGGTAGGAAGTGCAATTTTCATTAGTCTTATTTTGCAGATGGGAGAACAAAGTTTCTGGGAGGTTAAGACTAATATTTGGTCACAAAGCTGGTATCAAAAAAAGTATCAAAAAATCTGAGTCTCTAAGCTCCAAGGCTCAAATTATCTCTATTAAACCTTGATCCCTTTATAGTATATACAAGACTCCCATTAATCATTAATAGTGTTTAACATAGTTCCTGGTATACAATAGATATTTAATAAATGCTTGTTTCTTTCATCTACATCTAGCACATTTTCAGTTATGCCATTATCAAATACTTGTATTTTGTTGTTAATATTTTAAAAATACTATTATACAAATTTATCTCATTTGATTCTTTCAAAACCCTGGGAGGTAGGTGCTAATATTTTTCCCCATTTTACAGCTAAGAAAACTGAGGTTTATAGGGGATAACTGACATGCCTCAGGTCACACAACTAGAGTGTCTGAAGCATTATTTGAATTCAGATATTCCTGATTCAAAGCTTTTTCCACTGAACCATCTCGTCAGTTGGTGTTGGAAGACTAGTTATGAATCATGTCTCTGATGCTCACTATAGGCAAGTCATTCAAATTTACTGAGCCTCAGTTTCCTAATCTGCATGATAGCCTCCTCACTAGATTGTGAGGCTCATATGAGGTTATATATGTAGAGCACTTTACTAATTTTAACATGCCATGTAAATGTCAGTTACTATAGAAAGAGCTGCTATTTCAGTGCTTGACTTTTGCCTCCATTGTTTCAGATGATGACCCTGCTATGATTATGTAATTCTTACTCCCATGTCTCCATTAGTTCTCTTTAGAATAGATCATCTACCCACGTATGCTATATGCTTGCCTTGGGTTCTCTGAACTTTTCATGGGTACCAGGGAAGCATCGGACTGTCTATTACCCTTCACTCTCACTGACAATATCTGAGCACATAAAGACTACTGACACTTGGGATAAACATACTGTGGAATAGTTTGGGAGCAAGGAAGACCAATGTAAGGGGAAAGCCTGGACTATACCTACTTAGTAATTGTGACTTACAGCTATATAATGCCCCATTGTATAGGCAGGCCAAATATTAATGTATAAAGTTTACAGATGCCACTCTCAGAGGCAAAATGACTTCCTACACAACCAATAGGTGTGAGATTCAAACTTAGGTCTTTAAACTCAGAGATCCCTAGTTTTGGGGGACCACTTACTATCTTAGGATAATATATCATCTAATTCTAGCCAATGTAAGCTCCCATTCCATTGGCACAGATGATTTAGATCTACCTCTTTCTTTAGGGTTTCCAGTGATACCTATGATGGGTCAGGGATGATTCTTCATTGTTGTATGTTTGAACCTTTAACAGTGGATTTGCTCCCAACATTATCTATTCTGAATCAATTTAGTTGCTCAACTATAAATAGCTTTTAGAAAGGAATATTGACTAAGGTTGTATAATAAGAGCAGTTGGCAAAACATCATCCCAAAGAGAGATATGGTCTTATAATTATATATTATTAATTATAATTTAGTGTCCAGAGGAAGAGGGTTTAGCTTAGAAAGCAAATGTGGCAAAATATGACTCAGAGCTGTGACTTCTTGAAGTCCTTTTCTCTCATTTATAGGATACTCAAGAAATCTCCCTTTGTGAAGCAAATCTGTATCCCTCTTCTTCTGGCTCCTGACATAGATGAAATTGGTTAAAATTATTATAACTTTTTATTGACAGTACATATGCATGGGTAATTTTTTACAACATTGTCCCTTGCATTCACTTCTATTCTGACTTTTCCCTTCCCTCCCTCCACCCCCTCCTCTAGAGGGCTGGAAGTCTTATACATGTTAAATATGTTATAATATATCCTAGATACAATATATGTGTGCAGAACTGAATAGTTCTCTTGTTGCACAGGGAGAATTGGATTCAGTAGGTAAATAACCTGAGAAGAAAAACAAAAATGCAAACAGTTTACACTCATTTCCCAATGTTCCTTCTCTGGGTGTAGCTGATTCTGCCCATCATTGATCAACTGGAACTAAATTAGATCTTCTCTTTGTGGAAGATATCCACTTCCATCAGACTACATCCTCATACAGTATCGTTGTTGAAGTGTATAATGATCTCCTGGTTCTGCTCATTTCACTCAACATCAGTTCATGTAAGTATCTCCAAGCCTCTCTGTATTCATCCTGTTGGTCATTTCTTACAGAACAATAATATTCCATAACATTCATATACCATAATTTACCCAACCATTCTCCAATTGATGGACATCCATTCATCTTCCAATTTCTAATCACCACAAAAAGGGCTGCCACAAACATCCTTTCCTTCTTCAGTATCTCTTTGGGATATAAGCCCAGTAGTAACACAATGCAGTTGATTTTTTAATGTGTCAAGGACACTGTTGAGAAGAAAGGGAGTCCAAAATCCTGTGAACCCTTAGCTTACATACTTGCAACATCTTTGTCAATCAGAGGGGTAGCAGAGAGGATAAAAAACTAATCTTGGGGTTAGGATGTCCTGAGTTCAAATTTGGTAAATTTGGTTCAAATCACTTACTAGCTTTATAATCCCGAGCAAAGCCCACAGTTTATGCTTACCTCACTTTACAACTCTAAAATAAGAATGATAACTCCATAGAGGGGGTGTGAGCATCAACTGAACTAATATTTATAAAATGTTGAGCATAGGGTTTGGCATTCAGCATGCTTTCTATAAATGTTCATTCTCGTCCTCTTCCTCCATTCAAAGAACAGGGTATTCAAGGGGACTTGGCCAAGGCTGTTTGCCTTTTTCCTGTTTGCCTTCCACTTTAGGTAGTTCTTCCTCAAGGATGCTGCAAAGTCAAACTTGCTTCACTTTCCAGAATGAAGAGAGTTCCAACTAGGTCAGTAATTTGCAGAAGATCCTTTGGAGTGGCCAACTATCCTTAGCCCATGTGCACATAAATTTTGTGCAAAGTAACTGAAGTTTCAAGAACCTTGTCCACATTTAGCCTAAGACAAATGAGTGAAAATGATTAATTGACCATTTTGCTACTTGTCACAGTGGGGAGCAGTTAAGTAAATCACATTATCATACTCTGAATTAGTCCAATCCCATTATTTTTTAGATGGGAAACTAAGGCCCAGAAAGATTAAGTAATTTGCCTAAAGTCATGCAGATTGTAAGAATCCAAGCTGGGATTTGAACTCAATTCTCCTGACTCCAGATCCATCACTCTTTCCCCATCACATAGGCTCTCTCAAGCAGAGAGTAGAACTGTTCCACAAGTCAGTTGGAATGTGGATTTTTCAATAATGGCACATTTTGTAATTGTTCCCCTATTGCATCCTTCATCCATCCCCTTCACCCCCCAAATGATCACATCCACATCATTAAGCATTTGGTGTAATTGGAATGGAGCAAAACACAAATGTCTGCTTCTTAGACAATAAACATTTCTACTTTGCCTTAATGTTTATTGTGACTGATAGTTATAATTACCTAGTGACTGAATGGAACTCGTCAACATGTTATTTAAAAAAGGCCTGGTTCCCTAGATGAGCTGCTGGATGCCAAGTTTGGACCCAAAGGATGTATTTTTCAAGTGGCCTTATTATAACATCCTCTCTGTAACCCCACTGATGTGTGGGAAGCCTGGGAACAGCTGCTCTGTTGTAACTCTAATTATGAGGGTGAAATTAAGCACTTTGACTCTGTATCAAGAAGAAAGACCTGAAGGGACCTCAGCAGAGCTGCCTGTTTTTCATTTACTTTTACAAAGTTCAATAGAAAAAAAATCTAAGAAGGAAGTGGCTTTGGAAGTCACTTAGGCCAATTTGAACCTAAACAAGTATCACCTCTATGATTTTTCTGACAAGTGATTCTTTAACTGTACCTTTAGAACTTCAGTTCTAAACTTTCCAAAACAGACATTTCTATTTTGGTTGCTTTTGCTGATAAGTTTTCTTTCTCTAGTTTAAACTTGCCTCCTTGCAACTCCCACTCATATTATTTTTTACCCAGATGACTTCTAAATTTATGTTTTTAATCTTAATCTCTCCTCAAAACATTGATCCTATTAAATACTTACATGCCCAAGACACTGTGCTAGGTGCTAGGGAATCAAAGGAAAAAAAAAAGAAGCTTTGTGAAAGCTTCCTTAAAGGATGAAGTTATGTTTCTATATCACTGTGAAAGAATGGTGACTCAGAACAATTTGTTCCAAAGGCCATGAATACTGTGGAGCACTTAAAGCTTGGTTAGCCATTAAAGATGTCAAGGTCATCCACTGCTAATTGGGCCACTGCCAATCATCTTGACTTTTGCTCTGCCATTGGACTTCAGTGACTCTGGAAGAGAGTGTAAGACTGATGACTTTGTGCAACAAGCCGTCAGCCACTATTTTAGCTCAGAACTCTGATGTCATTAATCCCCTTCCAAAACAAAGGATAAACAAATAACTTGTCTACTGGGCATATTCGAAAGATGTCTTGTGGATGTTCAAAATTGATCTCATTATTTCTTCCCTCATCTTTCTTTTTTTTTTTTAATCTTACTCTGTTCTAAACTTCCATATTCTGTCTAAGGTATTGTCCTGTTTTTAGTAATTATAATAATTAATAGCAAACATTTATATAGTACTTACTATGGGCTAAGCACTGGGCTAAGAGTTATCTAATTATTATCTCATTTGATCCTTGTAAAAACTCTCAGAGGCAGGTGCTCTATTATTTTCATTTTATAGATGAGGAATTGAGACAGAGATTAAATGACTTGGCCAGGTTCAAATATCTTGTAAGTGAGTGAGACCAGATTCTAATTAGGTCTTCCTGACTCCTGCCATGATACTCTATTTTTGTTATTGTCATTAATCTTCACAATCCCAGAATCATCCATGACTCTTCTCGATTGCCTGCTGTACTTAATAAGTTACCAAGTCTTGACCATTATACTTCCATGCATCTATCCCTTTCATTTAAAGAAGCAATTATCTTTACATCCCTAAGGTCTGTCATTGAGTATCAGGACTCAATCATTATCTAAAAGGATGACATCAGAACTCCAGTGTCCCAAAATGAAATCAAGGTTCAATCTGTTCCAAAGTTTGCAAAAGCTTCCTGGGGAAGCAGCAAGAATGTAACATGGGAGTTGAGTCTAAAATTGTAGATCAAACAAGCTTCAACTCAATAAGCTTCACAGAAGCCTCCACTGTGACTTCTTACCCAGTACAGAGACACAAAAGGAAGTGAAAGTTTATCTAGAGAATAGAACTGAGCTCAAAAATCAGCAAGGCTAAGAGATAGCTGTCTAACAAGGGAAGCATGCTTCCACTGTTAGTCCCAGGATACTACTCAGGATTAGGTCAACAGAGTCAGGGCAGTGGAAAGACAAGTCAAAAGATGCTTTTCAGAAAGCAAGATCAAACAAATCCAATTGACTATTGCTGAAGTTGTTGAGATCAATAAGAAAACTGAAGGGACATAAAAGTGTCATGCTGCCTCTCATAGGCATATGGTGTTTAATATATGAGACCTTTTCTGTCTTTATGCCTCATTTTGCTAGTGAAATAAGTGCTTTTAGTTAATCTTCCCAATTTCAGGTTTTCAGTCTAATTTGGATAATTTCCAGGTGAATTTTCATGGGTATTTATATTCCCTTACAATAACTTCTATTGGTCTCTTCTCTCTTTGACCTCAAGTTGGCATAATACTCTTCAAAGATATATAAAATCCATAGTTCAAGTTCTACTCATTAAGTGGATCTCAGAGCTTTGTTCAAAGTGGTAATGACTATTATTCTTTTCTCATTGAAGTTTTACAGGATTCACATGGAGGAGTGCCCTACAACTAATGTCAGTGTTTCTGCCACCACCCTTTCCCCAACTCTGATGACTTTCAAGTTTGAACGTGAAAAAGAGGAAATTTTATATTTTCCCATTTTTAAAGCAATTTGGATTATCTCAGGACCTTAAAAACCATTGTTCACTATCATGATCCATTGGAAGACCCACCTCTTCCTCCCTCCCTCTCTTCCTGCCTCCCTTTCCTTCCTTTCCTCCCTGTTCCCCCTACTTACCCTATCCTTTTTTGCCCCCCTCTCTTCCTCCCTCCTTCTCTCCCTCTGTCCAGATAGGGAATCATAGCTTTACTTATAGATGCTCTTAAAAGTGCTTTTTTTTTTTTTTTTTTTTTTTTTTTTTTGCACATTTGAAATTTGAATTCTCCAGATATCTTGGGGTTTACTGGCTAGATTTCTTTCTTAAGGACCAGACTTCAAACATAACCAATCTGATTCTGATTGGCCACCAATAGGTCCTAGGCCAAGCCCCATTTGGTCATTGTGTGGGTCCTGATCCACTCAGACTGAATATAAATAGCAGTCATTTCTGCTTTGGGCAGAAACCTTGAGGATCTTCTCTCCTCATTTATTTATTTATTTTTTGACTAGGTGAAAGAGGAGATTCTTTACCTCATTTGCTACCTTTCCTTCATCACTGAATAGTTGTGACCCAGTCAACTGTGAGCTGTTGAAGACCTTAGCTTAAAAAAGCCAAGGTCTCCCATTGCATTCAGAGCCACCTCCAGTCATTCTGATTTATAACTGGCCACTCGACCCAGGGGGCTGTGGAGGGCAGAGTGAGGCAGTAACCTTGCCCAGCCTCCCTCACTTAAATCCAATTCACTTGCATATCATGATATCACCTCTCTGATATCATGGCCCTCTTCAAGAAGGAAGGACAAACAATAATAATAATAATCTCAAGTACTTCTGAGATTAACAGTTACTCCCATATTTTATGGATCATACTTTATTTTGAAATTCTTTATTTTTATGATGATGTCATTTAAGTGTAGCCCACAATTCCCCTGCTCAGCCACTAAGAATTTACATAGTATAATGGATTTGCAACATTTAAAGGTAGGAGGCATCTTAAAAATAATGTAGTCCAGTTCCATCCATTTTTATTTTAATGGTTGCTATTCTTTTATATGTAAAATTTTGTTAAATGTGGATTTCATAGATTGCAAATCATAATGGGATTGAAATTGGGTTTTGATGTGTTTCTAATTTAATCATTTGGATTAAAACGATGTCAGTGTTTCATTGGACAGGGTATCATTAATGGGGAAAGGATGCTTTGCCTGTGCAGCATAGTTACATAATTTGATAGTTTATCTTGTGGATTTCCTGATGTGCCCACCATGGACTATTTAAATAGGAGAGTCAAGCACTGAATAATTCAGACTCTTGCATCTAAAATACAGTGAATTTTGTTGAGAATATGAACTAACAAGCCATATAAACCTGGGGAATTTATTGTTCATTCATTCATCAGATATTTTTTGAGAAATCAGAAAGATGAATTTATACTTAGAAGTAAACTTTTTTTTTTTTTTGTGATTGAGAACAATGTTGTACAAGAATGAACATTCACCAGGTGTCAAGAGATCCATGTTCTAGTCTTATTCCGCCATTAATTGGCTGTATGATCTTGAATAAGTTGCAACTTTTCCAGGTCTCATTTTCTTATTTGTAAAAATAAGTAAGTTGGATCAAATGAGAATTCTTCAAGCTTTAACTTTCTATTATTTCTAGTCAACCAATCACTTATTAAGCACCTACTATATTCAGGCATTGCAGTAGATATACAAAGATAAAAGGAAAACAGTTCTTGCACTCCAAAAGCTTAAATTCTTACAGAGAGAAACACACACACACACACACACACACATACACACACACACACACACACACACATACACACACGCAATCATGTTATGTGTATGTTTATATATAAAACCTATACCCCATATAAAAGCAAGGTAATCTTAGAGGAGGAGGCACCAGAAGGTAGGATCAGAAAAAGTTTCCTAAGTTGAGCTGAACTGAATCTTAAAGGAGACTGGGATTCCAAACAGTGGAGAGGAAAGGGGAACAAATCTAGACAAAGGAGACAAAGCTCTTTAGATTTAAACAATTTGAGCTCCATTTGTCATCTAAATTCCAACTGTAAACCTGGAGTTTGTTACTTCTTCCTCAAAGCTCTTTAAACATCATAATGTACCTATTAGTACACATTCTTTTATCCACATTTTGTTGATGAGGCATATGAGATTTACAAAGTTTGAGTGACTTGTCTGTACACAAACACACACACACACACACACACACACACACACACACACACACACATATATTTGCCTTCATCAAAAGTTAGGTCCTGATCTAGCTAAAGTGTTTATATAGTCTATGGGATGCTAGGAGAAGAGGAGGTTGCTGTTTGTCCTTTGTTCTGGAAGACCATGACATCAGGGAGGTGATGTCAAGACATGCAAGGAAATTGGATTTAAGTGAAGGACAACCTCCATGAGTAAATCTGGCCCATAAACTGGTCAGTTGGAAAGCTTCCTTTCTTTCTTGCCTCCTTCACTCCCTCCATCCTTTCCCCCCTCTCTCCTTTTTTCCCTCCTTTGTTTTTTAATCATCTTCCCTTCCTCTTTCCACATAAGATATCATATCCTTATCTACAGATGGTCTTTTTTTAATAAAGGTTTTTTATTTTCAAAACATATGCACAGATAATTTGACATTGACCTTTGCATAGCCTTGTGTTTCAGATTTTCTCTTCTTCCCCCCCCAAAGGTAAGCAATTCAATATATGTTAAACATGTTAAAATATGTTAAATCGGTATGTATAACATTTATACAATTCTCTTGCTGCCCAAGAAAAATCAGACCAAAAAAAAAAAAAAGTAAATGAGCGAGAAAACAAAATGTAAGATTGAGAATGCTATGTTGTGGTCCACGCTCAGTTCCTCCAGTCCTCTCTCTGGGTGTAGATGGCTCTCTTCATACAAGATCATTGGAACTGGCATCAATCATCTTATTGTTGGAAAAAATTACGTTTATCAGAATTGATCTTCATATAATCTTGTTGTTGCCATGTACAATGATTTTCTGGTTCTGCTCATTTCATTTAGCGTAAGTTCATGTAAGTCTTTCCAGGTCTCTCTGAAATCATCCTGTTGGTCATTCCTTACAGAACAATAATATTCTATAATATTCATATACCACAACTTTTCAGCCATTCTCCATGATGAGCATCCAAGTAGTTTCCAGTTTCTGGCCACCCAAAGAGGGCTGCCACAAACATTTTGGCACATACAGATGCCTTTCCCTTCTTTAAGATCTCTTTGGGATATAAGCCCAGTAGTAACACTGCTGCATCAAAGGGTATGCACACCTTTTGAACATAGTTCCAAATTCCTCTCCAGAATGGCTGGATCCATTCACAACTCCACCAACAATGTATTATTGCTACAGATAGATGCTTTTAAAAGCACTTTCCTCCCTCTTCTGCACCTCTGAACTCTTCTAAAATATCTTGGGGTTTTCTGTTCAGATTTCTTTCTTAAGGACCATGTCTTAAACCAGAACCATTCAGATTCTCATTGACTGGCCACCAATAGGTCGCAGGCCAAGCCCCATTTGGCCATTGTTTGGGTTCTGATTGACTCATATTGAATGACTCTGCTTTGGCCAGAAACCCCGAGAATCTTCCCCTTTCAGATTTATTTGTTTAGATTTTTTTTTTTTGACTAGGTGGAAGAGGAGATTCTTTGCCTCAATTGGTACCTGGCCTTAATCACTAAATAGGTGTGAGTTCAGTGTCAAACTGAGACTCATGGAAGACCTTAGCTTAAAAAGGCCAAAGTCTCCAGCATTCAGGGCCATCTCCAGTCGTCCTGATCTCTATATGGCCATTAGACCTATATGGACTTTGGAGGGGAAAGTGAGGCTGGTGACCTTGCCCAGTCCTCCCTCACTTAAATCCAATTCACTTGCAATCACCTCCTTGATATCATGGTCCTCTTGAAGAACAAACACAAATAACTAGAGGAAAATGAAAGACTTAGATGGAAGAGGAATCAAAAACAATAGCTTGGATGTGATCTTCAAGATCTTTAGAAAGAAGTTGTCCATTGGCTTGAGGACAGAACAAATTGTCTTTAGCTTTTCTATCAGTGGGATCTCTTTCCTCATCCCTACATGAAGTCTCCTGGGAACTATTAAGCCTAGGGAGCTTAATATGAGGGAGAGATTTTCTCCATAGTATACTGGCTAAACTGGAAAGACCCAGTATGCACAGTCTGGGTTGGACAACCACCATGTTTTTCTAGGAAGAAAAAGACAAAGGTTTTTTTTTTTTTGTTTTTTTTTTTTTTGTTTTGTTTTGTTTTGTTTGTTTTTGTTTTTGTTTTTTAGCAAAAGATACAGGGAGGTAGTTATCCTCTTTTAACTTTGATTGCACAGGGAACTTGTCAAGAAATCTTGGGTCCCTCTGCAATTCATCATCATGACTGGAGGGGGAATGCATAACAATGTCACTGGGATGCTAGTATCATGCTTTTTATATAAATTCATGAACTTTATATAAAAAGTTGTAAATCAGGTTAACCAAAAGATGCTATTTTTCCCCTTAAGAGAAATAGGGAAATTAAGAAGAATTTATTGAGGGTACAAAAGTATTATGCTTTGTTTTAGGACATATTGAACTTGAGAAATCCATGGGACATTCAAGTGGATGTCCATAGTGGACTATTCAGTAGGTAGTTGAAAAACAGAGCAAGAATTCAGGAAAGGAATAAGTGATGAATATGCAGATTGCAGAGTCATATGAATAGAAATGATACCTGGATCCATGGGAACTGATGAGAATGCCAAGAGAAAGTGTGTGAGAGATAAGAGAAGAGGGCCCAGGAAAGAGGGGGAAGGGGGCACACACAAGTAATTAGGGACTGGAGCATGAATGATAGTCCTATAAAAATATTAGGAATACTAAGAAAGTTAGAATACCACTGGAAACAGTGGTATTATAAAAATGCAGTGAGGAAGGAGTGTCTCGGATGAGATTATAGCATATATAATTGCTGGCTTGCATCTGTCTTCATCTTTTCCTTGTATGCATTTTCTGACATAATTTTTTATACTGATTTTGGATCCTTTATTAGACTAAAAGCTATTTGTATTTTGGCTTATTCCCCTGGTATTGTACTATAGCACCTACTGCAATGCCCTCACTATTGTGGGTACTCAATTAATTATTCTGACTCCCTGACCTTATGAAAACAAGCATATTTTTAAGGCTTTGGCTCATGTTGAGCAAAATATGGCATGCCTGCTAATTATAAAATCCAAGTAAGTTTACTGGGCCAGATAACAAGAATAATGCGTTTGCAAAGCACTCCACAATTTGTAATGTAGTTTCTTACAATAACTTTGAGAGATAAGCAGAGTCATTATTATGCCCCCATTTCACAGATGAAGCAATTGAGGCTCCAATGGGCTAAACTGCTTGATCAAGGTCAAGGGCATAGTGGCAAATTTTTTTCAATACATTATATTTCTTGTTAACATTCCATCAACCAGACCCACAATTGTTTTTGATAGGAATATACTGGAACCAGCTTGGAATTAGGGTGAGAAATCAAAACTTCAGAGACTGAAATCACTACCAGACTGGAATTTAATAATACTGTTTTAAAATTAGGAGAATATACTCACTTAAAATACTTTTAAAATGCCCCCAAAAGACTTTCAATCTTGCTATGTGAGACAGAATATAAGTTAACTTTATTTGGGAAATAATGTACTCTGTTAGGGAGAACCTAGTTTCTACACCTCTCTCTAGATTGCAGTGAGTTATGCTGGATTTGAAGTCAGAACACTTTGGGTTAAAATCTAGGGACTTTTACTTTTTCTATGGCACTTAGAGGAAGTTACTCTACTTTTTTGGGATGCAGTTTCCTTATCTGTAAAATAAGAGAGTTGGAATAGATGAATTCTAAGATGCTTTTCAGCTCTAAATCTATCATGCTATGTGATCCCAGGAAATTAAATTAACTTCTATTGGTCTCACTTTCCTCATCTATAAAATAGGGCTAATAACATATTTTCATTATCTTTTCATGGAGTGGTCAAGAGAATCAGAGGAGATCATGGCAGTGAAAGCATTGTGTATCTATAAAGAGATATTAGAATATCTTCAAAACATGAATGTTGAATAAGAGTAGGAAATTCATTATAGTGTGTGTATTTATAAATAAGAAGAAAATTTGATAAAGCATTTATTAAGCTCTTACTGTTTCCTAGCCACTATATTCTATTTTGGGATTACAAATAAAGGCAAGTAAGACAGTTCTCTACCCTCAAAACGTTTGTATTCTAATAAGGGTAGACAGCACATAAAAGGGAGCTTGAAATGGCCTGGGGCGGGGCATCAGTGTATGGAGATGGTAGAAAAGTATTATGGAGGTCTCTTTTCTGGATAACATTAGATGAAATCTTGCCTATCAAAGACTAAAATTCCAGGGGCTATCCCAGAATTTGGAAATACTTAAAAGGGTGATTTGGTAGATTTATTTTCCATGACTTATGCTGCTTTAATACACTTTCTCCTAGTTGTCTATATTTAAGAACATACTGGAACTAGCTTGGAATTAGGATGTGAAGTAAAAGACTTAGGGAAGTTAATAAAAATAAAATTAATTTAATAATCAATGATCAAATAATCATTGTGGATAATAATATTTAAAAATCAATCGATAAAACAATTTTAAATAAAGCTATATTGCTTAATGAGTTATTAGTAACATGTAAATAGTTACTTAAGTTTTGCAAAGTGTTTTGCAATCATTATGTCATTTGAGATAATTAATCCTTCTAGTATCTCATGTAGCATTTTGTCTGACCCTTAGATTTTTAAGTCTCCTAAATTCAGTACCTTTAATGTGTCTGAACTTTTTATCTTCCCTAGTGCCTAGCCCAGGATTCTGCATATCATAAATACTTAATAAAGTTTTGTTGAATAAATAAATCAACTTCCCTTCTGGAACTTGCTTCTCTTATCCTTTTTTTTCCCTTAATGTTTTATTTTAGTCCTCTCTCTCTCTCTCTCATTTTTTTTTTGTCTTGCTTTTCCTTTTATCTTCTCATTTTCCCCCCTGTCGAATAAACAAATAAGCAGATGAAAAAGATTCCTTGTAGTATAAGTTGATCCTGTCAGCAATCAGGACCACGAAGTTGCCAATCACCCAGCATCCCACCTTGAAGACTGTTTTATCTCAGGTTTTTTCTCTAGAATTATCTGCCAATCATGATGTGAACTCTTCTTCACTCCCATTTCTTTCATACACAGTGTTGTTTAAATCACTTATCTCAAGGTCATGGTTGAACAAATAGCTTAATTAGATTAGTAAAAGCATGACAAAATAAAAAAAAAATATTAACTACTTGCATCATGGCATGTAACATTGTACACATCTCCCAACTCTAGTCTCTCAGTCACCTCCTCCCCCAAGCTGGAGTCTTGTCTACTCCCATCAGTTTTCCAAGTTAGGACCAGGAGAAAAAAGGAAGTTCATTTATTTAACAAAATACTTTCTTTCAGGTTTGAGGTGAAGGGTAAGTAAAAGAGGATGATAGCCATCAGTCATGATGCTTGCTAGGAAAGTAGGTTATGAGCCAGATTGGGGACGATTATAATCCTTCTGGTAATTAGTAAATATTGGCTACTTGTCCACTGCTTGTGCTTCTTTGACAAAAAATCAGAATTGCTGCCTCCAGAATTCTGGGAACATATCTTCAATACCTGCTTATTCTTACAACTCCAGCACTGAAATGAGGAGTTGCTCACATATCCCAAAAGCTGATTCCCACAGGGTATCATCTGATGTTGACACAATCTCCCTCCATTTCTCTTTCCATGTGTCCCTCAAAATCCATAGCCAGTAGTGTGCGTGTGTCCTAGATCATGTATGTATAAGTCCTGGATCAAATATTCAGTCCAAACTGTGTTAGTAATAAAGTTTATTAGAAACTGTCATAGTCCTAGTATCTCTCTGGAAACTCTCTCTCCAATGGGCCCATTCTCCACTTTTTCAAAGGCAGCAGATGGCTTTGAAGGAATGTCTAACTCACCCAGGCCCTAGTAATATTCTTTCACACTCAGTCTAAGTGATCTGTATTGCATATCCATTAAAGCGTCATCTCTTTCACTAATGTTACATTGAAAAAGACCAGTAAATGACAGAAATTGCAGAAATTTTAAAAGATCACAGACCAATTTGCTTAAGTATAGAATTCATTTGCATTAAGGCAGTTTGAGTTATTTTGCAAATCCTGGCAAATGATCTTAATCATGAATATAGCTCCAGATTTTTACCAAGAGTTAATTATTAGCTCAGCTATCACCAGGATGGACAAAAAAAGAAGAGTCATATGTGAATGGTGTGTGAGCATGTATGCATGTGTAGTTGGATTTTTGTGTATATGTGCATATATAAAAAGTGCCCTGGAAAAGTGAAGTCTTTTTCAATTATATCTCATTGCCATTTTAAATATTATTTAATACTTTATAATATTGTTTAAGTACCACATTTGCAGTATTATTTTGAATATTTTAAAGAAATATTAGCAAGTTTATATAGAAGCTGCTATGTTGCAGTCAGAAATACCTGAATTCAAATTCAGCCTCAATTACTTTCTTGGATGAGTGCCAGTTGTCTTAGCCTTGGCCCCTTATTATTGATGACCCTCAAGGAGAGAGTTTCACTTAAAGCCCCATTCACCTTTGGCTCTTTTTGAGAATGAAGGAAGGATGAACAAGAATAATTCTGGGCAAGTCACTGAAACTCTGCTCCAGTTTCCTCATCTATAAAATGGGGATAATAACAACACATGCCCTCCAGAGTTATTGTGAGGGTAAGATAATAATCATAAAGTACTTTGCAAACCTTAAAGTATATACAAATGCTAGTTTTTATTACTAAAGTGTTTTATCATAGAAATTTAATATTTATATAAAAGTTCTTTAAATGATCTTATCTGTGGGTTATAGGATCATAATCTAGTCCATCTCTCTATTTTATAGATGAGGTCACAAGGCAGTAAGCATCTGAAGCTGGATTTGAACTCAGAGCCTCTGACTCAAGAGTTAGTCCTCAAAAACCTTGGAATGTTCCAAACTCTTGTCAGTGAAATTCATCATTTTAACAATCCACCTTGGGAAAGCAAAGTAGATACAAAATGTGTCTGGCCCAGATTATAGCCTAGTTAGGCAGTTAGCCTATTGAATCAATCCTTCAGCATGTACATTTTGGATAGATACTGCATATGGATGATCGCCATCACATTTATTTCCAAATATATCTCTTCTCTACACAGGGAGTAATCCCTTATAACAAGGATCAAAAAAAGAGATGGAAAACCTACTTGAAATCAGTCAACATGTTAATTGTATCTGACAGTTTATGCAAAATTTCATATTTCTTGTCCCTCTCATCTGTAAAGAAGATAAGGAGCTGTATTTTTTTCAGTTCTTCTGTCTGGTAATGCATGCTTGCTCATTAAAATTACATAGTGTTCAGTTTTAATTTTTGTTCTTTCCATTTTCATTCTTGTTATTATATGTATTGTTTTGCCTGTTCTGCTTAATTCATTTTGTAACGTTCATTTCAGCAGTTTTCCCATGCTGTTTGGAATTTTTCATGTTTATCATTTCTTTTGGTACAGTGATATTCTTTTTCATTCAGGTGTCACTTTTATTTCTTGTTTTTTTGTTAACATAAGAAGTGTGGCTGTGTTTTCTTTGCTTGTGATATGCTTTTCTAACTCTACCCTGCCCCAGTATGTGGTGGCACCATGATGCCCTCCTGATGTCTATTCACCATTCTTGGTCCTTGGTTTATTGTTGTTTGTCTCTTCTCCCGTGCACTGACCTCCCTTCCATTGTTTCACTCCAATTCTGAGCTCTGTGCTCTGACTTCATTGTGTTAACCTGGTTCTGACTCCCAACTTTCTTGCTTTACTTAAAGGTTTCTTTTAAGATTTTTGATTTTGGACTCAGATTAACCCATGGAAGCTCATCAAAGAGGGAGAAAAATGACTTTCTAAGGAAGAGCACTTATTTTACTGTGCTGGTGAAGGGATAGGGAAATGGTGGATAGTTGTCTGAGGAAAATAAATGGAGCCTTGAGATTTGGCAGGTTCTTTTGTAGAAAAATAGAAGCTAAACAACTAGTAGTTAGAACAAAAAGCAAAGAAAAGAAAAAGAAGAAAAATGACTTCTGCTTTCCTTTTGTAACAGCACCTTGAAAAACATTTTGATGTGTTGGGACAAAAGAGGACAATGGAAGCCAGTTTATCACCCAGAAAACTATGGGAAGGTTAGGTTCAGGAAATACAATGGAAGACATTTCAGCACTGATTTAGACTCCATGGGTATCAAGTTCCATCTCATGTACTGACTGATACACTGATAACCTTTCAACATTTTAGGAATAATGTCCTGACCAACCTTCTAAATAAATTGATTGCTGTCTATCTGAATGACATTGTAATATTTCCACACCATGAACTTGGATAAGGTTTCCTCTCAAGGCAAGTGTTAACCTGTTTCTTTTACAAACTTGATAAATGGGTCCATTTGGGGGTATTCATTCAAGACCAGGTGGGTTGCAAATGGATCTGGAATTTCTGAGCTTCATATTCTTCATTTATAAAATGATGGCGTTGAGCTAGACTATCTCTCAAGTCTCTGCCAAATCCAAGTTCTATTAGTTCCAAAGAAGTGTCAGAAGTTATCATCTTTGTTTGGGAATTAATCTGTAAGGTGGTTTACTCTACAAAAGAATACATCAAACAAATGCTCTTCTCTAAAGGACTTTCAAGTCTTTTTTTTTTTTTTTTTTTTTTTTTTTTTTTTTTTTTTTTTTTTGCATGTTGTCAAATAATAGGTGTGTCATTTTTCCTTTTGGAGAGGTGGAGAGTGGAGTGGGGATATAAATTGGGCAGTGAAATATAGAAGAAACACCAGGGAATTTGAAGTCATTGAATCTAAAGTCAAATGCTGATTTGGCTACTTGCTAACTGTAACTCATTTTAACTAATTTTGCTCTTGATTTCTTCACCAAAAATGAAAAAGTTTAGACTATATTAGTTCTTAACCTCTTATTCATAATTAAAAAATAATTTGATAAGTTTTCTATGTAATTAGGTGTTTGGTTTTTTTTTTTTTTTTTTTTTTTTTTTGGTAATCTTATGCATTTAAAAAACATTATTCTGTGAACAGGTCCATAGCATCATCAGATTGTCCAACAAAAATGGTTATAGCTAGTGGATTTAGGTGATCTTTAAGATCTGTCTTTCATTCTATGGTATGTAAACTGGTAGGAGAAGAAAAACAAGGGGAATTAAGCCAAACTAACTATTTAAAAGAAATAATGAGTTTAACTTAGTTGTTGGATTGTTAGTAATCTTATTTCTCCAAATGGCATCTGAATAAGTTATGAACACATTTTTAGGGCAAACATAAAACTGGTCAGCACTTTCTGTTCAGAGAATTTGGTTATGTGAACACACATACAGTCAACTGAGAGATGGAAGATGTTCCCAAGAGTCATTGGGAGGAGGGGAGGCTAGCAGTCAGGAAGATTGAGTATGAAAGTAGACGATTTACAATTTTTGTTTTACTTTCAAGCCTGATTTATTGATTTTTTGTGGCTTATACAGATAAGCCAAAGACATGAAAGCACACTCAGTACATTACAAAATGTTATTTTGCTTTGGAATAATCCATAAAAATGTCATTCCAGGTTATCATTAGCAATTACAAATGATTACAAAAGGTTTGTTTTGGTCAGTCATTGGATTTTTCTAATGTAAAGAAAAATTGGGAATAAACCTGCTTTCCCTGTTCATTATATTTCTTTTTGTAAAACACCTTTGTTCTTCTGGGATTGATTTATAGACCTTTCCTTTTAGATGATATGAAGTGGAAGTAACTAAGGTTGCATGTCTACACACACAAATGATTTCAGTCCTTTTAGCAAAAAAAAAAAAAAAGACAAAAAACCAAACCAAAACAAACAAAAACCTTTTAAAGAAAAAGAATGTTTATAAAGTAAAAAAAAAAAGAAAAGAAAAAAAAAAGAATCTTAGAACACAGTTGCCAAAAAACCCCCCTCCAAACCCAACAGTCATGCTTTTATCATTTCAAAAAACTTAAAAAAAAATTAAATTCTGTATGTAGGCACAGTCTTTGCCTTAGAATGTAATCAGTTTTTAGAAATGACAGCCATGATTACTTTTCAATAAAACATGTTCCTGCACCTTAGCAAATGAGTGCCTAATGCTCTATGAATATGACATTAGTGGAGGAATTGAAAAATAAACATCATCATCAGCTTAACTACCAAAGTCATCAATGCATAGTGGAAATTAATGGGAATTAATACCATATGATATGTGAACACAAAGTCAAAGTCTTCCCTAGACTTCGCTGGTCTGCATTTCAGACCATTTAAAGGGGAAGTAGCACAGTAGAGTGGGAATAATGAGGAATCTGAGTTCATGTCCTATCTCTACCTTATTGGATATTTGATCTTGGGCATGTCCTTTGACCTTGATGGATTACAATTTCTTCATCTACAAAATGGGGGGAATGGAGAGATTAGGCTAAAGTCCCTTTTAGCTCTTGGTTCATGAGCCTATGAATATGACTCCTTCATTGTTCCATTATGGAATTCTATACTTTTTTTTAAAAAAAAGCTGCATACAATACATTTCACATTTTCTAACTAAACAACTGTAGTTATAATTTGCTCATGGGACTCATATAGCAAGAATTGCAAGAGATTTCAGAAAACATTTAATCCAATCATTTTGTTTTACAGATGAAGAAACCACAACCTAGGCTCAGTTAAGTGACTCATAGGGTGCAAATTTCAGAGAAAAGATTTAAAGTCAGTCCAGCTTTCTGGTAAAAGATAAAGCAATAAATCTGGAGTTAGGAATATCTGAGTTTAAGTCTGACCTCAGAGACTTACTAATAGTGGTTCCTGGACAAATCACTTAACTCTCTATACCTCAATTTCCTTATCTGTAAAATGAGCTGGAAAAAGAAATAACTATCTTTGCTAAGAAAACCCCGAATGGGGTCAAGAAGAGACCAACATTCCTGAAAATCTTGAAAGGACTGGACAACAACCCCTGACTCTATACCCAGTTTTTTTCACTGTACCTCCACTGCCTGAGACGTAGAGGCTCTTGATCTTAAAGAGGGAAAGGAAAGGGGGAACCCCATTTGTCGGCTATAGATGATCCCATGAGGTGCAGTGTCCCTTGTAAAATGAATTTACAGGCCGGAAAACCTAGATTGATAAATAAAAGGTTTATTGTAGGAATTTGGAAGTAAAGCTCAGTTAGAAAGATGTCAGGGCCAAAGGTGGCCGTTGGCGAGTAGGGGCCCTTACATGGCTGGAAGGATACCACGTGTTGGCTGGACGGGCTCCTGCAATGAGGGCGTTCCAGCTTGTTTCTTTTATACCTAGAAGATGATGGGCGGTACCCAGTTCTGGCGGGCTTTTCAGTTAGCCCAGATCAGGTGAGGGCTGGGGGAAGCTGAGCTGAGAGTGGGGTGCTGGGCCCGGATATTCAAAGGGTGCCTTTCACCAGGATTTGTGAATCAATGTCAGTCATGGGTTGGGCAATTAGGAATCTTAAAGGGACCAACCCTCATCAATCTGAAGAATTTTCAATTTGTTTGAACAATAAACCTGAATTTTCTACATTGAAATGATTGAATCATAGAAATGTAGAATTGGACAGGATGAGAGTATAAATCCAGTCTAAAACTTCTCTGCTTAATGATCACCTAGCACCCTGTTTGAAGATCTTTAAAAATGGGGAGTTCATTGCCTATTTCTAATCCCCTAGAATAAAGGGTGTCCCAAAAGTATTAGTGCAGTTTTAATCTATTAAAGCTTTGTATTTTGAAATTGACTTTAGCATTAAGCGAACTTCAAAATTGGATTTGGAAGGGAGAAAGCAGAGAGATAAAGGATAACATTTTACAAAACCTAAATAAGCCACTCTACTTTGGTTAAAATACTAAAAAATTACCACATCTCAAACTTTGCAGACAGCAAGATGGAAAAATGTTCTCTTTCTGATTCACTTATTGGCCTGATATAGTGAATTATGAAAGTCTTAAGAATGATTTACTGAGTTAGAATGCCTACTTTGAGTTCTAAAAATGGGAAATTTAGTCTGAAATCATCAGAAGGATGTACAAAAAATTAGTCCATAAATCTTTGAAATATTTAACTTCCATGGGAAAACATCAAAAAAATATATTCAGCATACATTAGTGTTTCATTTTGAGAAAACAAAGATTCCTTGGATTTCTCAATTTAACCAATTATTTTAACTCAGCAGGCAAATAATCTACAGCCAATTCTAAATCATCTATTGTAACAGGGAACAGGGAATGTATGAATAAATGAGATGTCCTCTTTAATGTGCTGTCCTACTGCCAACCAGTTAATAGGATATATGTTTTAAGTTTTGTTTTTTTTTCCTATAGTAGTAGTGACAGGTTTATATTGAATCATTCATACTCTTTTGTCTTGACTCAAATCTTTTGTAAAATGATTGTTTGGGATTAGGAAGGTCAAACTGTATTTATCAAAGAGTTTTCTATTATACAGAGCTCTCAAGCCTTCAAATTCCTTTGACATTCAAAGACTTCTAAAGTCTAGTGCCTAAGATAACTGTCCCATCTCTCCAGGTTGATATTATATTACTTTGTTTCCTGTCTTCTAGACACTGGCCCAACTGGACTATCCATTACTCTTTATATCCCCCCTCCCCATTTCCCTACTCTTATGCTTTTATTCACATTTTCCCTTAATCCTGGAAAAAAAGTTTTCTTTCTTCATTTTACTTGGTGAATTTTGTACAAAACTGAATTCATTATCTTTTTCCCCAAACCCTCCTCTTTTCCAAACTTTATTTCTGTCTAAGATGTCACCACATTTCTTTATTCCTACATTTATAACACATTTATTCTTTTCATGTTTATATTGACATATATATGCATATATATGTGTATTATTTGTTCTCTCCCCCATTAGGATATAATGCAATATAAACTCTTTGCAGATAAGGATTGTCAGTCTTTGTACTTACTTATATATCCATTGCCTAGCTCATATTAGTTGGAATAAATACTTATTTCTTGATTAATTGGCCAACCAATCATCCAGTTCATTCATGACAAATATTTATTAAACACTTATCATGTTTAAGACCAATGACTCAGGTTTTTATTTGGCCAGCTACTCAATGGTTATTGTTGATTTTGCTCTTTTCTTTTCTCCAAAGGGAGGTTAGAAAACCCTGAATTAAAGATTTCTCTTCTATCCTCTGGAAAGTGTGTTGAGAACAAGGGTAGGATACAAGTGGCTTTCATATTTTGTCATTTCAACAATTATGAACAGTCAGGGCTGGCATAAAAATCGTGGTACTAGTGAGCGGAGTGGGAGTGGCAAACAATATAATATTTATAAAACAAACAACTCCTAACCTCATCAAGTCACATAGTGCATGTTTTTATATTTTATTTTCTGATAAGGAATGGAGGTAAATTTTGTTTTCAAAAAAGTAAGATTTCATGACTAATCTATTGGATACAATTTAATAATTGCTATATTTATTAGTAACTATAATTATAGCCTTTAAGGTTTCCAAGGTGCATTATATATATTATCTCACTTGATCTTCATAATGACTGACTGAGATGGTTTTTGTAATTATTCCCCATTTTCAGAAGAGAACATTGAAGCTAATTGACTTGATCGATGTCATAAATCTAGTGACTGACTGTCTTAGGCAAGATTTAGACTATGGGATTCCTGACTATTAATCCAATATTCTATCCATAGGTTATGCTGCCTCTGTAATACCTTCCAGAGCTATCCAGTTCTGTTATAGACTCTGTAATAGTCTTGTTGTTAAAGGAAATACAAGTTTTACTTTTGCACTCATTTTCTTGGGGCAGCTAAATGGCACAGTGGATAGTTGGCCAGGCCTAGAGTTAGAAAGATTTAAGTTCAAATGCAGCTGCAGATACTTAGCCTTTGTGATCCTGGGCAAGTCAGTTAATTTTATGTTGGTGTCTGTTTCTTCATCTGTAAAATGAATAAATAATACTATTCATCTCTGAAAGTTATTGTGATGACCAAAAAAGATAATTGTAGAGTAACTAGCACATAGTAAGTGCTATGTGAAATGTTACATATTATTATTATTAGTAGTATATGTTTGTGATGTATCTTGTTTCTATTTCCTCTTTATTTGAAGAGTACTTAAAAACTCATTTGGCAGTATATTATATTCAGTAGCCCCAGGATTGAAGAAATGTTATGACATCTGTAGATCTGTATCCCCAAGAAGCACATATTGCCAAATCCTGTGAAAGTAGGTTCTGCAAGGAAGATCTGTCCTGTATTTATACTGAAGCTAAAGGACAATAAAACTCAAACCTGACCCTGCAGAAGGCTCCATGACACCACTCTACAGTCAAAAAGACAGAACAACTTTACTTAGTATATTAGTATAGTATATTTTAAAAATGCAAAAAAATACAGGAACTCCCTATCTGACATTTGATTTCTACTCATCACAATTTCATAGAATTTCAGAGCTGGAAATTGACCTTGTTTTGCTTTTGTTCTAACTTCTGTATTTGACAGTTGAAGACACAGAGAAGTTGAAGAGTTTTTCAAAGATCACACAGCTAGTTAGTGCAGAATTGATATTCAAACATAGACCTTCTATTCCTAATTCATGGACTTGTGATTCTATGGTTTCAGTTTTATATTCTCCATCTTTTGAGTATAATTATCATACTATTAGTTAACTATTATTATCTTGAAGAGATAGCATGGTGTAGTAGAAAGCTGACCTGGAGGTCATTTAAATCCTAGGTTCAAAGTAGGCCTTTAATAGGTGACAGGGGGGGAAGGTGAGGCTGGGAAGTCTAGGCAAATCATTTAATCTCTCAGTGCCCAAAGGAAGTTGCTGATCTGCATTTCAAGAGAAGGTTATGTAGTCAGAAATTCCCAACTTCATTGAAATCACAAATCTGAACCAAAGATAAGAAAAAATAATGATTTCTGTGGCCTAGCACAGTGTTTTGTATGTAGTACATCTTCATTAAATATTTGGTAAATTTAATTCACTTTACATTTTAGGTATTTTATTTTAAAAGTCTTTCTTTAAATTATCAAATATGACAAAAGATAGGAACAATCAATGTGGGAGAGATTGTGAATAGATGGACACCTGTAATGTTCTCTTGTTGGGTTTTCTTGGGTCTCTGGGAGCAGCCTTCCTTTCAGTTCAGTAATCACCACAAGTGCAGCCAGGTGTTAAAGTCCAAATCCTTTATTGTATCTTTCAAAGTCCTATCTCCTTCACTTGGGGCTCGGCTAGTCTTCTTAGAGGCCTACCTCTCTCCTTGGTTTGGAGAGCTTAAACTCCAACCTGCCTTCTATGGCTTCTGAATCTCCCGGAATCAATCCTGGCTGAGGCTCCCAGCTTATATGCTCTACACTGAGTATACACCAATCTTTATGTCACTAGAAAACCATTCTTTGTTGTAGGATTAAATCAGTGCTAAACTAGATATAACCATTGCCTCCTCAATTCCACTTAGTACCTTGTTTCAAGTTCTGGCCCATAACAGACACCCTAATACATTGTTGGTGTACTTGGGAATTGGCCCAACTATTTTAGTAATTTTGAAATTATGCAAAGAGAATGGCTAAAATGTTAATGCTATTTGATCTAGAGATTCCATTTCTTGGCATAGAGGAAAAAAGGAGGAGGAAGAGAATAACAGTAACTGTCAGCATTGCAAAAAGCTATTCCAGGTCTCATGAACACAAATGAATACAAAATGGAACAGTGCTTGTCTTCAAGGAACAAACACTTCTATTGAGGGTGGGGGACAGCTGGGCTTCCATAGTTGTTCTGACCTATGCCTTGCCAATGATTCTGGAGGCGAGAGTGTGAATGATGACTTTGCACTGCCCTGCCTCACTTTTAAGTCCAATTCACTTGAAAGTTAAGATATTAATCTTCTAAAGTCATTGATCCTCTTTGAGAATGAAGGACAAACAACATTCTACTGGAGTGTATGTGTGTTTTCTTGTTCTTTTAATATCTTCATGCCACATTATATTTTCTCTGAAAATATCTCAAAAATAGTGGGAAAATATGACAAGTTTTTAGAAATAATAATTTGCATATAACTCTTTCAGGAAATTAACTATTGTGTAAAACAAGTGAGCTGGCTCCTGTAGAGGGTGTGTGCCATTTTTATGCTACTGATCATGTGTATTGGAAAAGCCCAGTTTTTATTTATTCTTCAAAAATTCCTGATGATTTGAGCAACTGTGACATTGAATAGTTTCTATCACTTCTCAGTGTGCTGAATTTAACTTGTGCACTTGGGAATAGGGAACTCTTTACAACATAAGTGACATTCAATTTCTACAATATTCATCACAGAACACAAGTAGGGAACTCAGCAGAGCTAGAGGGAGTTTGGGATTTTTTTCCCCTCTATATCGGAAACACCATTTCAGGTCTGCCTCTTCTCAGTTCATTTTTTTTTTTCTTGAGGTGTAGAGAGTAATTTTCCTAAGGTCATGATTCTTCAATAGACTGATTTTATAGAATCCCATTTTGCTCATTGACTTCAGGGGTGGAATTCAAGCAAATAGCAGAAACAATATCTCTGGTGCACTTCTACCACCAACTCCAGAATTCTATTGGTAAGCCATAACTTTCCCTGCAGATTACTTTGGTCACACTTTGCCACACTGATGACAGATCTCAGAAAACAAGAAAGCTTTTATTCCAGTTTTATAGATGAAATTTTTGATTGGCTCTTCTCCTCTTGTGCTCTGGGGTAGCTCAGTGACAAGTTAGTTATCCGAATTATTCCCACAATTCTCCTAGGGATGCCTAGAGTTATGAATTCAAGTAGAGCTCTTCTGATCAGGACAATACTTCTAAAGGGGTTTAAGAAATGTATGTCAACCTTCCCAATGGAATTTTTAGAGAATGTGGAAATATTTTATTTCTTAAGGTAAAAAAAATTCAAATTACCAGATTCCTCTCAGATTCAAAACCAAAAAAAAAAAACAACCAAATTAAAAAAAATTAAAATATGTTCCTTAACATTATAAATCAGCCCAAAATGATCCAAGGTAGTGCAAATTCCTCCTCAGTTTGCTATCCACAGCATGATGGGAATTGAACTGGGAAATGAGTATCTTGTGATCATTAATGGTCTCCTCCTCCCTATTTTTCCCACCTTTATGAAAGGAGTTTGGGACCTGGTCTTTGAATACCAGCATCTAAATTGGACTATTTCGTTTGATGTCACATTCTACTTGAACCTATTCCTTATTGTCTTGCCACGACCTTCTTTTCTCTTTTACACCCTCTGGTGAATGAGCCTCAGGAGGAAGGAACTCATTAAAATATGTAGGTTCATAATGAGATAATAAATAATACAGTAATCTCACTCCTACTGAAGATTCTCACTATCTCTGTTGACTTTCATTCTCATTTAAAAATCTTCAGAAGAGAACCTTCTGGGTATAATTTTGGCAAGAATTAGCAGATTTCCTCCTTATACATGATGAATTTAAAGTGAAAATGACACATGATTCTTAATTTGATTGATTTTTTTGTAGGTATCTTCAAGATTTATTTAGAGCAAGGCAGCAACAAGTTATCCCCTCCAGCACTTGGCACAGTGGTAAGTATTCAGGTAAAACAGTTTCATTTGTATTCATTTTAAAACTTGATAAGTTTTGTTTAATTGTTGCAAAAAACAGTTTGTTCTGGAAGAGGTACTAATCCTTTTGGCTGTAAGGTTTATATACTTATTATAGACTCTTTAAACATAGAGCATCATAGAGTAAGAAGAAATCTCAGAGGTTTGATGGATTAATCAACACACAAACATTTATTTGGCACCAACTATGTTACAGGTACCGGGAAGCTAATATAAAGCAATCATTCCTGTCCAGAATCTTACATTCTAATCTCTCTTTGATTAAGAATCTAAAATACAATATCCCCACAAAGCAATTATTTTGCTTTTGCTTCATGATCCCCACATGGAAAACTCACCCCTTCCTATGGCAGTTTCTCATTCTACTTGTAGTCTGCTCTAATTATTAGGCAGTTTTTCTTTTTATCAAGCTGAAATCTTTAGCTTTCCCTTTTTGGCTCTATCTGTGCTTTCTGGAGGATAAAAAATGTTTAAAGGTAGCCATTCTGTTCCCAAACCTTGGGAACCCCCCCCCCCACCTGCCTTTATCATCTCTAAATTGCTAATTGAAGTTGACTGGAAATTCATGCCATTGACCTCAGAGAGAGCTATGAGGACCCTCACTAAGTCTTTTTATAGTCTCTTATTGATCAAATTCCCCACAACGGGTGTTTTAAACCTATTTGATATGTCTCAACCCATTAACTTGTTGCTCCTTTTTATTTGTGGTCTGCCAAGTGGCTCAGTAGATACAGTGCTGTAACTGGGATTAGAAACACTTGAATTCAAGTCCAGCCTTAGACAATTATTAGCTGTTTGACCCTTAGCAAGTCACAATATTTGTTGCTTCAGTTTCTTCAACTGTATAATGGGGACAATTAAAGTAGCACTTATGCCACAACTTTGTTGTAAAGATCAAATAAGACAATAGTTGTAAAAAGTAAAAAATATACAGTTCTTGGTAAGTAATAGGTACTGTGTAGATGTTAATTATTATTTTATTTTTCTTATGCTTTTGGACTGTTTCTTTTTCTTTCTGTCTCTTTTGATCACGTCCAGTCAACACCATTAATTAAATCCCCACTTTGTAAAAGGCATTATGCTAGAAAACAAGGATAAAAATAAAGAAAAAACATAGTGCTTTCTTTTAAAGAACTTTGCTAGGTCCATTTTCACTTTCCATCCCCTAAACATAGATATTCATCAAAGTTCTGCCTTTACTCTGTAAGTCCCTTTTTGCTGATCTCATTCATTCCTTTTGCCAAAATGATCACCTTTATCTCCAAAAATCTAAGTTTCTATCCATGATTTTTTCTCCAAATTCCTGTTTCCAACTTCTGTTGTTGCATCTCTCTCCTTGGATGTCTCAAGTCTTATTACAAAAGTAAATCAATTATTTTTCCCATTCCTATTACAAATCAACTTCTCTTTATGATGTCTTCATTTCTATTATATTACCATTCTTAAACTTCCCCAGGTGCAAAACCCACTTTTACATACCTCTCCTCAATGTCAAATTCCAATCCATGCTTTCCTACTTAACAATTACCTTTTGCACCATCCCTAAGAAGTAACTCACATTTGTATATTTCTTTAATGTTTACAGAATACTTTTCTTACAACAACCCTATGAGATATTGAATGAAAATAATATTTATCCAGTTTTACAGATGAGAAAATCAAAGATCAAAGAAGTTTAATAACTTACCCATAATAACATAGGCAATAAATATCACAGATAAGATTTGAACTCAGGATTTTAGATATTACATCCTGTGCTCTTTTTGCTACTCAGGGCTACCTGTCTTATTACTTCATACATAGATTAGAGAAACACCTTCTTGTCATTTCTCTGATTCTAATTTTCTCTGATTCAGTCTCCTCATTGATTTTTTTAAAATACAGCTCTGATTTTGTCATTTCTATGCTAAAAACTTTCAAGTCCCTCATCATCCCTAAGTTTTTCTACCAAATAGGGTTTAAACTATTTAGCTTAGATTCAAGAACTACTATGATTTGATTTTATCTCACAATACTCTTTCTCAAAGATTTTGTGGACTATTTAAATTAGACTCTTTGCCATTGCTTATATGTACCTGCACTTTCCTTCCTTTGCTCAGATGAGCCTTCCATCTTGGAGTGCTCTCCCCATTATATCTTTACAGCCTCTGCACAAAGTTCAAGATGCAAGTGTTCTCTTTTCCCACCATTTCCCTCAAACACTTTGCACCACTCTCATAACACATTCTCTCTCTCTGTTGTGCTGTGATTATTTTTATCTAAATCATACAAGAAGTGCTATAAGTATTTCATTTAGGAAATATATATGTGATCAAGTATGGACTGAGTCCTACACTGTTGCTCACACAATGATAAAAGACCCTAAAGAAGGCCAGCAAGTGCACAAGGTATAATTTCTATGAAGAACTGATGGGTAATCAGGAACAAGAATTTCACATGATGTGGTATGGAATGGATTGTAGTTTGCACTATTGAAAGGAGTATCTATTAGAGGTTCATCTATGAGGGTATGGAATCATTAAAGACAGCTCTCTAGATTGCAAACTTTTTGAAAGAAAAAAACTATATCTTCTTGTTTTCTATATCCTTCCCATCACCTACCTCAGTGCTTTGAACATAGAACTCATTAATATTGATGAATGAATGAATATTTATGGAGCATTGTACTAAAGATTATACATAATAGAGCCAATTTATAGAGTCAAATGTTAGAATTGGGTAGAGGAGCAGTGAGCATTCAGTGTTTCTTCAGGTTCTGGGAGAAACCTTCTGAAGTATGCCCTTGTATTATACTCTGTTGTGTTCTTCAAAAGTTGCTGTTGTAAAATATTTTTTGTCAATTAGTTGGAACTACATTTGGTTAATGGCATGTGTAATTAGCCCCTTGATCCTGCATGGAAGGGCACCTAACAAGAGGTAAAATGAGCCATTTTTAGTGGTTGTAAAACTACTGAGGCAAGGAAAAGGAAAGGAGCTGAAGTTTAAAATACAAAAAACAATTTTTTCTTAAAGACTTTTCTAAGGGAGGAAACTGTCAGTTCTGGTTCCAATTAAGGAGGATAGACTTATCTGATATGATAAACTGGATCCTTGTATATCTATTTAAGAAAACTCCTATTTCCCCACAAAAGATATTTATTTGAATGAATGAATGATGAATGATTAAATGTGATTATTCCAAGAACTCCATGAATCTTAGATAAACTAAATCACTTGTGAAAAGCAAACTAAAAAGACTAGCTGTTAAATTTTAATTGTAAACCAATTGAATTAATCTAGTATATTTTAATATGGTTCTCATGTAAACAAAGGAAATCCCTCCATCCTTATAGATGATGAAAAGTGTACTACTCAAAACAACAAATAATATAGATCAAGAGATGAAACACTCTATTCTTTGCTCAGCCAGTTCTTGAATTTCATTGGTCTAACACACTAAGCCTTTCTAGCTCTGCAGAGCTTAATAAAGATTAGTTTTGGTTCATCTTGTCTTTGGATACCCAGGAATCAAAAATGTTGAATTCTCATTATAGAATCACAGACTCTTAGAGCTGGAAATAGGTTATTTAGTCCAATTTATACCTGATCAGGAATTCTGTCATTTGTTTACCTAGATTCTATTTGAAGACTTCCAATGATGGTAAACTTACTTCCTAATTAGATATTGTCCGATTTCGCTTTTGGCCAGCTCTCAATGGTTAGGAAGTTTTCCCTTATACTTTCCCCTATACTATATACTAGATATAGCTCTATCTCTGAAAATTCCACCCATTTGTCCTTGGTCTATTTTCAGGAACTATGACAGCTCTTTAAGACAAGTGATGTAATTTTCTTTCTTTTTTTCTATTTTTCTCTCTTAGGCCCTGCTAACTACTGATATGGTACTGAACTAGGTGTCTTATTATTTGTTATATGTATAAAAAAATCTTCCTTTGACCTTCAAAGCCATTCATAACCTGCTCACCCTTTATAGTTTTCTTATCCTTTTTTATTTATCATCCCCAACCCTATATCCCACTATCCTACAGTTCAGTGACTGAGGCAAGGAAAAGGAAAGGATGTCCTCTTTTGAATTTGTTTCTACTTTGCATTCCCAAAGTTTCATTTATAGTCTTTTCTTTCTTTTCTTCTTCATTTTGCATCATTACTACCGAGCTCTTCCTCTTCTCTCTGAGTTGTCTTATACCAAACAAAATATGGTTAAATAAAAAGAATGAACACACTGACTATATATCAAAATATACAAAGAAATTTCAAGGGAATAGGTAAAGACCACTTATAGCCATGGGGATAGGAAAGAGCTTATTCTAACTTCCTTGATTTTCCTCAAACTAGACACAATACTGTGAATATTTTTATTGACAGTCTCTCATTTCTGGAATACTCTCATTCCTCATATTCACATCTGAAACCTTCTCTAGTTTTCTTCAATCCCATCTAAAAGCTTACTTTCTACAATAAGGCTTTCCTGATCTCTTTAATTATAATGGATTTTCTCTGCTGAATCTCTCTTATTTATTTTTTACATAGCTTAAAAAATTCAAAGTTGTTTGCATGTTATCTCCCCATTAGACCATGTGTTCTTTGAAAACAGAGATTGTTTTCTGTCTTTCTTTCTATCCTCAGGCTAGTACTTAGCACATAGTAAGTACTTTAACATTTAAATGATTGACCACACAAATCCTAATATTTCATGAGAACATGAAGGCCAGTCTGGGTTTCCAAAGATTGTTATAGTCAAGCGTAAGCTCTGGCTGGTCCTACAGGATTGGGAAGATTTTGTGTTTTGGACTGATCAAGTTCAAGGGCTGAGTATCTAGCAAACAATGGAGAAGTTCATTATCTGGGAACTGGCTACCAGAAAATGACATTTTTTTGTTTGTTTTGGTTTATTTTATTTTATTTTATTTTTAATTTGTGGAATAAAACAAACATTTTCACAACATGAGATAAAAGATTTTTATCATAATTACTCATGAGTACAATCTACTGAGGCACAGAGAAATGTATCCTTTAAAATCCTTCTCTCTGTATGGTTTCAGTCAATCCTATTAAAGTACAGTAAATGGAGGACATACACTGATCACATCACAACTCTTTGATATACATAAGTAATATAGGAACACATTAATTTAAATTTAACAAATATTTATTAAGAATCTATGATATTTAGGGCAGCATGGCAGACACTCAGAATACAATGACAAAAATTAAATCATACATGCCTTTAAGAATCTTTTTTGGGGGGTGAGATGTTAGTGGTGATGATGATGCACATATGAATAAATAGATATTATTTACAGAGAAGGAAATACTTAAGAAAACACATTTACTTATATACAGATATATAAATACTATATTATATATGCAAAATAGTACAAAATAATTTTTAAAAATTTCTTTTTGTCCTATGAATTTAGCAAATATCAACACACAAATATTTTGATATGCAAAGAATAGAAAGGAGGATTGCATATGAAACTGAACTTCAGTTAAGTAAGTTTTTATAAAAGTATTCATTAAATTTTAACACATTAGTAATAATATTTTGCTTTTGTGTCCTCTTTTGAATTTGTTTCTACTTTGCATTCCTAAAGTTTCATTTATAGTCTTTTCTTTCTTTTCTCTTCTTCATTTTGCATCATTACTACCGAGCTCCTCTTCCTCTCTCTGAGTTGTCTTATACCAAAAATATGATTAATCAAAAGGAAGGAACACACTGGCTAAATATCAAAATATACAAAGAAATTTCAAGGGAGTAGGTAAAGACCACTTGTAGCCATGGGGATAGGAAAGAGCTCATTCTAATGTAGCACCAGAGCTATACTTTGAAGAAAGCTAGAGGGTCTGAAAAGATGCAGATGAAGTAAGAGGACATTATAGATATGAGCAACAGCTTATGTGAAATCATAAATAAAGGAGAAAAGATGTCAGTATTAGCTAGACAAGTGTCACTGGAATGGATAGTGTGTGAAGAATAATAATAGGAAATAACTGAAAAGGGAGACATATAATGGAATGACTTTAAATGTCAGGCTGAGAACTTTTATTTTAAGGCCAATTCGCGCTCATTGAAGAGTTTTTAGTAGAGAAATATCATAGCAGGATCTGTGTTTTTTAAAATTCTTTTTTGAAACCCTAGGGGGTGATGACTGATAAGGCAAAAGACTGTAATCAAGGAAATCAATTAGGAAACTTGCAATTTTTAGGGAAAGAAGTATTGAGAATCTGAATGATGGTGGTGAGTTTATTATGATTGGATAAAAAGGGGGAGATATAAAATATATTTTAGAGGAAGAGGAAGGGAGTATACATTTATGTAGTACTTACTATGTGCCAGGTACATTACATATATTATTGAAAATATTAGAAGTTACAGGTATTAGAAGCCAGCTAACTTCCCTGGGGTTATATAGGTAGTAAATATTGCATTTGAACCTATCTTTTTTACTTCAGACACACAATTCTACCTGGTGCCTGGATAGATGATGGTTCTTTCCATGGAAATAAGGAAATTTTAAAGAAGAACTTGATTTCCAGATCTTATAATCAATCTGGGAGTAATCTAGGCAACCAAAACCACAAAATTGATCTCAGTCAAAGTTTTCTCAAATGTTCCTGATCTTTCTTCCCTTAATGTCAGTGAGGACAGATGTTATGGAGCTGTCTACTGAGTTAGTGCTGAACTAACCAGTTCATGTCATAATTTTTGGCCACGGTTGTGCTTTTCTTATTAGCTGTGGTAATACAACTTAATGATTTTTTTTTTTTTTTACTAAATTGAAATAAAAATGGAGAAGCCAAAAAAGAAGTTTTTTCACATGTGATTTAACAAACATTTTCTTACATGACTCCTATAAAACATATTTTCAAGTGATTTGCAGTAACTTAATAAGTAAAGTCATTTGCTATGACATCTGTTAAGCGTTTGCTTTGTTAATCTGTGCCTCTATACATCTGGGGCATGGGGTATAGGGCAGATTTAGTACTTATCTCATTCACTTTGAGTCAGAATCTCTAGCACCAATGATTAGAGGATATGATTCTGCCCTGGGTGGGTTAGAGGTTTGTCCTTAATCTCTATTATTTCTGAGGATGATGAAGACATGATAATATCTCAGCAATGTGGAAATTCTTTTTTTTTAATTCAGTGAATTAATGTACAGTTACAAGGGCTATAGCTTGCACTCAGTTGGCCTGGACCCATTGAATGTGTATATATTCTAAATAGTTAGTATAGCTGATTAAGAGCTGAATGCTAAAGCACATCATCTGAGTCTTTGTGGTTGAAAGGAGACATCTTTTAGCCTACATATATATACATCTTTTCTGTTTTAAGCAGAATGAAAGTAATGTTGGCTTTGTATGAATTTTTCAATAACAATTTGGTGATAAGAGGTTTTTTTCTATGCCCTGCTTTCAGTCATAGTTTGGGCTGAAAACCAACCTTCTCATCCAGTTACAGCAATTTGTGTCTTTATTGATTAATGAAGATAGATGAGCTTTTAGAGCCCAAGGACAAAAACTGTAAAGGGACAGCATGCTTTCATTTTGTTTGTTGTTTGAATTAACCACATGGGTCCAAAAGTAGCTTAAATCCAATGTCACACCTATTAAAAATTCCCAAAATTTGAATTAAATTAATTTAAACTCAGCAGATATTTATTGGTAATCTATAATGTGCTCAGAAATATGTTAATTATAATTATTATTATTTATGATTCTACCATATACATGTGACCTATTATTTTATTTTCAAAATAGTTCTGTGGATAGTTAGAACTCATTATCATTCCATTTTATAGATGAAGAAACTGAGATCAAATTAATTATTGTATGGACACTTAATCAGTGACAAATAGTTTTTGTAATTCAAGTCTTCCAAATCCTAATCTAGCACCTTTTTGCCATTCTAAGTTACCTTTATGGGCTTTTCCCCCTTTGAATTGTTTTATGGAAAAGAATTTTGCAAAGTATATAAGAGTATATAAAATAAGGGTCTAAGGCAGCTAGGAGAATCTTCTTCTCCCTCTTTACTGAGAGGTCCCTCTACTCTATGTAGAAATGAGTTTATTCGTGGAGCAATTTGGCTTCTAGAAAGGTTAAACTTTATTTTCTATGGTTTTAACCTTCTTAAACCTCTAACCCCAGTATCCTGGGAATGATTTACTTAAAGCATCAGTTTGAACATATATCTAGGATCTCATCAAGGAGGAGAGTTAAAAGGTATTCAGTATATATTATGAATCAGTTCTGAGACAGGTATTTATTTCCCACATTCAAAAGAAATGTCAGACACAGAAGACTCACAGATATTAATGTGACAGAAAAACACTGCAAAAATAGCAACAAAACCTCTATTATATTCCACTACTAGACTGTTAATCAGATTTCATCCAAAGAAAGTATTTTGTGGTACTCTTGAAGAGATGTTTTACATTTTATCTTAATTTTGCATTCTTCCCCTTATGGGATATATCTTTTGGCAAGCCAGGAAGGTCTTGAGCTCATTTTATTTTGTTGGTGGTCATTTACTCTGAGCACCTAAATTGTTGAGAAGGACTTTTATTCCACCACAAGTAAGCTCTAAAGAAATAACCCAAGATCTCCTATCCTCTTGAACTTATGAAGTGACCTCTAAACCTAGATGTTTACTATCTTGGAAATGATATTCATTCACACAGTATCATAATTGAACAAACATACAGAGGAGAGAATTGTGAAAGGTTTTAGTTGATACATATTTGTGGCCATGTGATGGTTGCAGTGGCAGCTAGAGTGAGCTATTTCTCCCTACCAATCATGAAAAATGCCTTTATACAGTTTTGTGATGAAATACAACCAGAAAGAGTAGAGAGCTGCAGAGGGTAGATCATTCATGTTTAAATTTTACTTTATTGCTGTTGTAAAAAAAGAGTTTATTGATGTCTTTTTTATGTTACCAGAATTTCTCCCAATAACTCTGCTCCCTCCTATCCCAAAAAATAACCTTTATTACAAATGTTTTTAAAAGAAAAAAGAGAAAGAAAAAACAAAAAGTCAGCAAAACATATAAATGTCTGAAAGTATATACAATGTACAACTCCCATGAACTTTCCACTTTTGCAAAATTAGTAGAGTAGAAGTATCTTCTTATATCTCTTTTTTTGTCTTCCTTTTCTTCCCTTTTTCTTCTGGTAATATTGCAATATTCATTTTTGATTGTTTTGTATCTCCTCTTTCCATTGACATTGTTATAGTCATTGCATATAATATTTACTTGCTTCTGTTTGCTGCATCATATTATATTAGTCTTTTAATGTTTTTTGGTACTTCGTTGCCTTTGTTGTTTATTATGGTTTGGTTTATTATTTGTGGTTCATTTACTATACTATGGTGTAGCCATTATTGTTATGTTCCACACTTTATTTAGCTGTGAGCCAATAGATGCTCATCTACTTTCTTTTCAATTCTTAGCTATCACAAAAAGTGCTGCTATAAATATTTTTGCATATATGAGGATTTCCCCCCCTTATCAGTGACATCCTTTGGATATAAACCTAGAAGTAGAATCTATGCATCAGAGGGTATGGGCATTTTAGTTTTTTTGGTATATTTGCAAATTGCTTCCTAAAATGGTCATACTGATTTGCACCTGCACTGGCAATGTGCTAATATGCCTATCTTCTCAGAACTCTTCCATCATTATTATCTATTTTCATTTTTTGTCCTTTTTATGAATTTGCTAGGCGTGAAGTGAAAGGTCATTAAGTTTTTTTGGGAGGATAGGGAGGCCACTGAGGTTAAATGTCTTGCCCAGGGTCACATAGCTAGTAAGTGTCTGAGGGCAGAGTTGAATTCAGGTCTCCCTCTAGGGCTGGTCCTCTATATACTATATTACCTGGTTAATTCAAGGTCATTCACCTTGAATGACTCATTGTGCCACTGATTTTTTCAGCTCAGCAGCCAAGAAGATTATCACCATCATTATCACCCAAGCATCAAGCCTCCTCAGTGCTGTGTAATGCAAAAAAAAAGTTGAACAAAATCAGTCAAGAGTTATGTCATGCTCAAAGTACCCAAACACTGAGCCTGTACATGTCTGGTGGAAGATTGTAAGGGCAGCTCTGTGCATGACCTGTCCAACTCTGAGCTATAGAAGTCTTACTTATGTTCTTTCCCTTCAAGGAACTCACAGACTTTTGGTGGAAATAAGAAATGCAAACAGAGTATAGCATATATATAAACAGCAAAGGATAATATATTTAGATCATGTAGAGTACTTAAGAATCTTCTGGTCCAATTCCTTATTTTGCAGATGAGAAGACTGAAACTCAGAGAGGTAAAGGGACTTGTGCTAGGTCATACTTATAGTGAAAGAAACAAGATTTGAACTTAGGTTCTCTGTCTTCAAATCCAGCGCTTTTCCCACTGTTCTGTGCTGATGACCTGCAAAATTAATTAATAGGAACAAGGTAGAATCTAAAGTATTGAGAATGGTAAACTTACTCTATGCACTGACCAAATAATATGACCACAATTGTTATTTTATTTTTTGGTAAATATCAGGGCACAATCTACTTTAAGTTGGTATATTGTGTTAAGGATCATGAATTGCATACTTTAGCACAAAAGCTCTTTTTTGAAGGGATTCGCTCCAATATATCAATATTTTAGTTAATCATTGCATTGATTTGTAATTTTCCTCCAAAAGAACAGATTGCAATCCATCCATATTTTCTGCTCTTTTGTGAGTTTTTCCAAGTCCTTCCAGAATGCTGGGAGCCCTTCCTATAGCTTTTCATATTCTTTGGGCAAAAGAACAATGTTCAAATTTTCTTTTATCTGTCATTTTTGTTACAAGTAAAGATTAATTTTATTAAAATTAAACAGCATTATTGACTCATTTCCTTGCTTGTTTCTTATTGGTTCCACTTAGAGTTCAAGTTTTATAAGTCTCAGGCATTTTTTAGTAGTGAAAATTTAAAAACTGATCCATACACGACACTGAATATCGAATGATTTTGTCATCATGGAATCTTGTCACCTTCTTTCTTTATACCCATCTCATCTTTGTTTTACAAGTGATTTATTTGGAATTTTGCTCTGGAGAAATAAATTTGACTCCTCTGGGCCTCAAGTATAAATTAAGCTTATCATTTTTATATTAGTCAATCCTTCAAAAACATCACTGGCAAACAAACTTTTGATGGATAAATAACTTGATTGACTTTGTCCTAAAGAGAATGTTCATTGATGGTGGAAATAATAAGCAAATCAAGGGAAGAGCCAGTAAGAAGCTCAAGAAAACCAAGAAAAGAAAAGAAAAACACTACTCCTGAAAGTTACTAAGCATTAGGACAAAGGGGAAGGAAAAGTTATCTGAGTACAATAACACTTTATAGTAAAACACTAACTATTTTTTCTTTCTTGAATAAAAGATTGCAATGTGACTAGAGAGAACATAGTAAATAACACTCAGAAGTCAAATTTATGCCAAATTCTTTTCAAGCATTACTTTATTGTTATGCTAATTAAACTTAATTCATAAATAATATATCAAGTTGAAATGTATTCTGCAAATGTGGTCAATTAAGGAACACTTAGGTTCACAACTTCTCCCAGTTGGCTGAATCCTTAATATCATATGGTTATCTGCCAGGCCAAGGAGATTACATTAATGTTAAGAAGTAATGTAAATTTGCTTAGAATCCTAATTAAAACTCATCATACAAGAACAACAACAAACAAAGTGATTATGGAATTTTTGCAATTCAGTCCGTGCATTAAGAGGAAGCTTGTTACTTCCTTTAAGTGATTTTTAGACTCTTTAACTAAGACTCCAAAGTGGCTGAAGTAGGACTGCTAATTCTAATTAGAAAAAATGGAATTTACTTTTAGATTTCCACATTTAAAATCACTTAAATAGAATAATTTAATAATATTTAAATAGAATAATACTTTTTATTTAAGCCAGAGTTGAAATGTGTAGCCTGTGTTAAAAATTGATCAACTAGGTTATTTTCATAGACTCATACTTTACAACTGAAAGGGACTTTTGAGATCAAGTCCAACTTTCTTATATATGTATAAGGATTAATGGAGAATAAGATCTAAGATGATATATTCTCCCAGTAGAATTAAAGTTTTCAACTCTGTGTGATCCTGGGTATGTCATCTAGCTTCATTGAACCTTAAAGGTAAAGTGAAAATAATATCTACTACTTACCTAACATGCAGTTCCATGACCCAGACTTTCTCCAACTCCCTAAAACACTTGGAACTCACATTTACAGAGACCTAGGTCTGCTCCAAAGGCTTGATCCCCAAGGGAGAAAGATACTTTGACTCTGCCACTACCCTAGAGAAAAATACCAAGGAAATCTCTAAAATAAAGCTTAGGTATAGATCATGTCTAGGATTTTTCTCAAAGAAAACAACTTGATTCTTTCTTGCCAAAAATATTCAATATTCAATTTATATATGGTACATAGATCAGCTTTTTTTCTCTCTAATAGAGAAAATCTATAAGATTCAGAAAGATTGTTAAAGGCTCACAAGAACACATTTAGGAAACAAGTACTTTCAAATTACCAATTATACTTATTTATCCCTACATTTAGATAAAGACCCTTTGTGTGACTGTTGAACAGATATTTCTTTAATTTTTTTCAATGATTAGACATTTTTCTCTCTCCCCTTTCCCTAGTTAAAAAATATAAAATCCTTGTAAAAAATATGCTTCATTAAGCTAAACAAATTCTCATATTGGTCACAGATGTGCTCCTCTTTCTGCATTTGTCCATTACTAACCAGTCATGAAACTAACCAGCATTCTTCAATATTGGTCCTCTGGAATCATAGTTGATAATTATGGTGATCAGAAGTTTTAAGTATTTCAGAATTTTAAAAAATAACATGAATCTTATAGTATATATTATCCTGTGCTACCTCTTACTTCACTCTGCCTTAGTTCATATAAAATATTTCCAAATTTCTCTGAGATAATTTATTAATTTTAATAGCATAATGGTATTTAATTACATTTATAAACAATATTTGTACTACCATTCTATTATTGATGGTTACTCCCTTAATTTCTAGTTATTTGCTACTACCAAAAGAGCAGTTATAAATATTTTTGTACGCATAGAACCTTCCCTTCTTTCTTTAACCTTCTTTTATCTGTTGTATAAACCTCATAATAATGTTACTAAATTAAAGGGCATGGATAATTTAGGGACTTTTAGGTATGGTTCCAAAATGTTTTTCAGAATGGCTGGACCAATTTAAAATACCATCAATAAGTACACTATTGTGCCTGTTTTCTTATATTCTCTTCAATATTTGTTATTTTCTCCTTTTCTCATATTTGTTAGTCTAGTTGGTATGAATCAGAAATTGAATTGCTTTAATTTTCTTTTCTCTAATTATTAATGATTTAGAACATTTTATCTTGGGTATTGATAGCTTTAATTTGTTCTCCTCAAAAGTGTGTTATATCCTTTAACCAATTATCAATTGGGGACTTTCTCTTATTTTTATGAATTTGAAACTGCTTCTTATCTATCTTGGAAATAAGAGCCATATGGAAACTTGCTTCAAGGTCCTTCCTTCTTCCATTTAACTGTTTTCCTTCTAACCTTAGATATATTGATTTGTACTTGCAAAAACTTTTAAATTTTATATAATCAAATTTTTAAAAATTTTCTCTTACATATCCTCTCTGAAAGGTAATTTCTTAATTGTTCCTCTAATTTGCTTAAGATATGACCTTTTTATCTAATTCATTAATTCATTTGTTTTTTTTTTTTTTTTGATATATGGTAGTCCAAAATGTTTTTCAGAATGGCTGGACCAATTTAAAATACCATCAATAAGTACACTATTGTGCCTGTTTTCTTATATTCTCTTCAATATTTGTTATTTTCTCCTTTTCTCATATTTGTTAGTCTAGTTGGTATGAATCAGAAATTGAATTGCTTTAATTTTCTTTTCTCTAATTATTAATGATTTAGAACATTTTATCTTGGGTATTGATAGCTTTAATTTGTTCTCCTCAAAAGTGTGTTATATCCTTTAACCAATTATCAATTGGGGACTTTCTCTTATTTTTATGAATTTGAAACTGCTTCTTATCTATCTTGGAAATAAGAGCCATATGGAAACTTGCTTCAAGGTCCTTCCTTCTTCCATTTAACTGTTTTCCTTCTAACCTTAGATATATTGATTTGTACTTGCAAAAACTTTTAAATTTTATATAATCAAATTTTTAAAAATTTTCTCTTACATATCCTCTCTGAAAGGTAATTTCTTAATTGTTCCTCTAATTTGCTTAAGATATGACCTTTTTATCTAATTCATTAATTCATTTGGGTTTTTTTTTTGGATATATGGTATAAAGTGGTAGTCAAATCTAATTTCTGCCAGATTGCTGTCAAGGCTTTTCAATTTTTCTTTTTTGCTCAAATGGTCTTTTTCTCCTTGTAGCTAGAATTTATTTTGTATTCTGCAAATTTGGTGAAATTATTATTTCTTTCAATTAATTTTCGGTTGACTCTCTAAGGTTCTTTAAGCAAACCATCATTTCATCTAAAAAAATAGCTAATATTTTTAACGAATATGTTAAGTAGTGGTAGTAACATTGGGCATTCTTGTTTCATTCCTGATCTTATTGAAAAAGATTCTAATTTTTCCTCATTTTACATGTAATATAGGCTCTTGGCTTTAGAAATTTCCGGTTTACACTGTTGGGGAAGATTTATTTACTTATTTCTAAGTTTTTTTGTGTTTGTTTGTATGTTTGTTTGTTTTAACAAGAAACATGTGCTATATTTTGTTAAAAGCTTTTTTTACCTGTTGACACAATCTGGAATGATGTTGTTCAGTCACTTTCATTATGTCCAATTCTTTATGGCCTCATTTAGAATTTTCTTGGCAACCTAAAGATACTGGAATTTTTGCCATTTTATTTTTCAGATTATTTTACAGATGAGGAACTGAGGCAAATAGGATTGAGTGACTTGTCCAGATTCACATAGCTTTTAAGTGACTGAGGCCAGATTTGAATTTAGGAAGATGAGTTATTCTGAATCCAAGCCCAATAATCTATCCAGTGAGCCACTTAGATGCTTAATGTATTAGATTTGTTGCTGTTGTAGCTGCTGCTATTTAATCAAAAATTTTTGCATTTGTAGTTTTTTTCTCTTTTTCTAGTTTATATATCCAGGTTACTTCATATCATAGAAAAATCTAGTAGGGAGGGGGCAGAGTCAAGATGGCAGAGAGGAAATATAAAGTCTTTACCTTTTAGTCTGATGTCTCTCAGATCACCACCAAATCAAACCTCTGAACTGGTTTGGAAGTAAAGAACCCACAAATATTTGGAGTGTAACAAATCTCCAGCAGAAGATATATTGGAAGAACTTCAGCAAAGGTCAATTTCAATCAGGCATGGGGGGTAGTGGTGGCTAAGTGTAGGCACAGTACAGAGACCCAGGACTGTATGGGGTCTGGGCACCAGGAAAATACTGAGAGGAATCTATAACAGTCCTGGTTGCAAGCCAGGGGATCAGCAGATTATCTGTGAGATATCCAACACAAACACAAGAAGCAAATAGTGAGCCATTGAACTCCAGAATAATGGGACACTTGGCCATGCCTAGCAGCTCTGACCCAGTTGAAGCCACTATTGCCTGTAGAGAAAGCTTTAGCAATCTTCCCTTTGCCCTGAAAATAGACCTCAACCTTTCTAAAAATGAGCAAAAGAGCAAAAAGAAATCTGACCATAGATAGTTTTTAGGGAGAAAGAGAAAAACACAGATCTTAAACTCTGAGAAGCCTAAAAGCAAATGATTTCCAGATAAAGCTTCAAAGGGTATTATGAGTTAGTTCCCATCTGACAAGGCTATCTTGGAAGAATGAAAAAAGGATATTAAAAGAGAGTTAGAAGAAAAATGAGGAAAACAAATGAGAACATTGCAGGAGAATTTGAAAAAGTAAACACAGAAATTATCTGAAGAAAAATCCTTACAAAATAAATTTAATGAAATGGAAAACAGTATACAACTCCTTACAAAGTAGATTTAACAAAATGATGAAAGAAAACAGCTCTTTGAAAAACAGAATTTGCGAAATGGAAAATATCCATTGAATAAAACAACTCATTTAAAAATTCAGTTGGCCAAATACAAAAAGAGCTAAAAAAGGTAACTGAAGAAAATAATTCACTAAAAATTGGAATTGAACAAATGGAAATGAATGACTCAGTGAGGCATCAATAATCACAATAATCAGTCAAACAAAACAAAAAAATTGAAAAAATAGAAGAAAATGTAAAATACTTCATTGGAAAAACAACTGACCTGTCAAATAGATCTAGGAGAGACAATCTTTTTTTTTCTTCTTTTTTTATTTTATAATTATAACTTTTTTTTTGACAGTACATATGCATGGGTAATTTTTTTACAACATTATCCCTTGCACTTATTTCTATTCAGATTTTTTCCCTTCCTCCCAACCCCCTCCCCCAGATGGCAGGCAGTTTTATACATGTTAAATATATTATAGTATATTCTAGATACAATATATGTGTGTAGAAACGAATTTTTTGTTTCACAGGAAGAATTGGATTCAGAAGGTAAAAATAATAGTTTACACTCATTTCCCAGTGTTACTTTTCTGGATGTAGCTGATTCTGTCCATCATTAATCAATTGGAATTGGATTAGCTCTTCTCTATGTTGAAGATATCCATTTCCATCAGCATACATAGGAGAGACAATCTAAGGATTATTGGACTTCCTGAAAACTATGATGTAAAAAGAGTATAGATTCTTTTCTTTCAGAAAATCATCAAGGAAAACTGCTCTAATGTCCCAGAACCAGAGGGTAAAATAACCATTAAAATAATTCACTAATCACTTCCTGAAAGAGATCCCAAAATGAAAAGTCCAAGATAGCTAAATTTCAGAGTTTAGATCAAGGAGAAAATATTACAAACAGGCATTAAAAAAATTCAAATTCAAATATCAAATATCAAATTCAAAAAAATTCAAATATCAAGGAGCCAAAGTTAGGATTACCCAAGACCTAGAAGCTTCCACCTTAAAGGATTAAAGGGCCTGGAATCTATTATTCTGAAGGCAAAGGAACTTGGATTATAGCCAAGAATCAACTATCCAGCAAAATTGAGCATTATCTTTCAGGGAAGAAGATGGACATTCAGTGATACAGGTGAATTTCATTTTATTTCTTATAAAAAGACCTAAGCTCAACAGAAAATTTGATTTCCAAACACAGAACTCAAGAGAAGCATAAAAAGGTAGAAAGGAAAGAAACCTTGAGAACTATATTTATGTTATAGGTCTACTTTGAAGGTGCAGGTATAATTTTACTTTATTGTGAAAATATAAAAAAAGAAACTAGAGGTTGAAAGGGGTTGTACTTGAAGAAGAGGAAAATGGAGGTAAAATGAGGTAAATGACATTTCATGAAGAGGCAAAGAAGACCTAGTACAATTGAGGGAAAGAAAGGAGGGAATGAACATTGTGTGAATCTCATCAGATTTTTCTCACAAAGAGAGAATATCAGAGATATTTGACTCCACAGAGAAACTTGTCTCACTCTATAGATTAGTAAGAGGGAAAAGTGGAAAGGAAAGGGAAAGACTAATAAAAAGGAAAACAGAAGTAATAGGGAAAAGGTATAAGAAAGGGGGAGGAGCTTTAAAGGGTAGAGGTGTTTGAAGGGGGTGATAGAAGCAAAATATTGGGGAGAAGGGAAATGGGGAAAGGAAAGAGATAATTTGGGGAAAATAAGATGGCAGGAAATACAGAGCTAGTCATTTTAATTCTGAATGTGAATAGGATGAACTCTCCCATAAAACAGGAATAGATGGCAGACCATTATGCTTCAGCTGAAGTAAAAAGGCAGAAGTGGCAATCTTTATCTTAGATCAAGCAAAAGCAAAAATAAATCTAAAAAAAGATAAGGAAGGAAACTATGTCTTGCTAAAGGGTACCATAGATGATGAAGTAACATCAATACTAAACATATATGTACCAAGTGGTAGAACATCCAAAATCCTAGAGAAGTTAAGAGAACTGCAAGAATAAATAGCAAAATTATACTAGTGAGGGATCTCAACTTGGCTCTCTCAGAACTAGATAAATTGAACCACAAAATAAATAAGAAAGAAGTTAAGGAGGTAAATAGAATTTTAGAAAAGTTAGTTATGATCCTTTTGGAGAAAATTGCATGGAGACATAAAGGAGTATACTCTTTTTCTGGTGGTTCATGGAACTCACACAAAAATTGACATTATATTGGGATGTTAAAAGCCTCAAAATCAAATGCAGAAAGGCAGAAATAGTAAATGTATTGTTTTCAAATCATGATGCAATAAGAATCACATATAATGAATGGCCAGCATTAAATAGAACAAAAATTAACTGGAAACTAAATAATCTAATCCTAAAGAATGAGTGGGTGAAACAACAAATAATAGACACAATTAATAATTTCTTTCAAGAGAATGGCAACAATGAAACAACATACCAAAATTAATGGGATGCAGCCAAAAGTGTTCTTAGGGGAAGTTTTATATTTGTAGTTGCTAATTTGCATACAATAGAAAAAGAGAAGACCAATGAATTGGGTCAGCAACTAAACTCTAAAAAGAATAAATTAACCTCCCTTCCAAGTAAATACCAAATTTGAAATTCTGAAAAAAAGGAGAGATTAATAAAATTGAAAGTTAAAAAAAAACTATTAAAATAACATGCAAAATTAAGAGCTGGTTTTATGAAAAAAAAACCCAACAAAATAGATAAACCTTCAGTTAATTTGATCAGAAAAAGGAAAGAAGAAAATCAAATTGTTAGTACCAAAAATGAAAAGGGGGAATTTTCCACTAATGAAGAGGGAATTGAAGCAATACTTAGGAGCTATTTTGCCCCACATATTTATTTGCCAATAAAAATGATAATCTAAGTTAAATAGATGAATATTTACAAAAATATAGATTGCCCAGATTAACAGAGAAGGAAATAAATTACTTAAATATTTCCACATTAAAAAAAACAAAACAAAACAAAAAACCCAAAAAAACAAACAAACAAAAAAACCCCAACACGCTATTAATCTGCTCCCTAAGAAAAAAATCTCCAGGGCCAAATGGATTTGCATGTGAATTCTACCAAACATTTAAATAAAGATTAATTCCAATATTATGCAAACTATTTGGAAAAATTGGGAAAGAAAAAATCCTACTAAATCCCCTATGACACAGATATGGTACTGATACCTAAACCAGGTAGGAACAAAACAGAGAAAGAAAATCATAGACAGATTTTCCTAATGAATATTGATATAAAAATGTTACATAAAATATTAACAGAGATTATAGAAAGTTATACCCAGGATAATACAGCATGATCAAATAGGATTTATGCCAGGAATGCAAAGCTGGTTCAACATTAGGAAAACTAATAGCATAATTGACTATATCAATAATCAAACTAATAAAAATTATATGATTATCTCAATAGTTGCAGAAAAAGCATTTGAAAAAAATATTAATACCCATTCATATTAAAAACACTAGAGAGTATAAGAATAAATGGACTTTTCCTTAAAATGATCAACAGTATCTATTTAAAGCTATCAGCAGATATCAGATGATAAGATCAGAGGCAAAATAAGGTTGTCTACTATCATCATTATTTACTATTCTTTTTTGTTTTTATTTTTGTTTTTATTTTTTTATTTTTTGCTTACTGTTCAATATTGTATTAGAAATGTGAGCTTTGGCAAAAAGAAAAGAAAAAAGAGATGAAAGAAATTAGAGTAGGTAATGAGGAAGCCAAATTATCACTTTTTGCATATGATATGATGGTATACTTAGAGAATCCTAGAGAATCAGCTTAAAAAAAATTAGAAACAATTCACAACTTTAGCAAAGTTGCAGGATGCAAAATAAATACACATAAATCATCAGTATTTTTATACATTACTAATAAAGACCAGCAACAAGATATAGAAAGAGAAATTCCATTTAAAATTATAGATAATATAAATAACTGTAGATAATATAAAATATTGGGGCATCTACCTGACAAAGCAAAGTCAGGAACTATATGAAAAAAAATTATAAAACATTTTTACACTAATAAAGTCAAATCTAATCTCTTGGAAAAAATATCAACTGCTCATGGGTAGGCCAAGCTAATATAATAAAAATGACAATGCTACCTAAAAGAATAATAATAGTATCTGAGGCACTTATAATAATTGCATGTATGGTACTTATTCAATGCCATACCAATCAAACTCCCAAGAAATTACTTCACAGAGCTAAAAAATAATAATAACAAAATTCATTTGGAGGAATAAAAGGTCAAGATTTTCAAGGCAATTAATGGGAAAAAAATGCAATTGAAGGTAACCTAGCTGTAACAAGCCTAAAAAGTGTATTATAAAGTGTAGGTCATCAAAACCATTTGGTACTGGCTAAGAAATAGAATAGTCAATCAATGGAATAGGTTAGGTTCACAAGGCAAAATAGTCAATGACTAGTAATCTAGTATTTGAGGACCCCAAAGGCCCCAGCTTTTGGGATAAGAACTCACTATTTGACAAAAACTGCTGGGAAAAGTGGAAATTAGTATGACTTCGTTTTGACCCACACCTAACACCTTATACCAAGACAAGATTGAAATGAGTTTATGATTTAAATATAAAGAATGATATTATAAGGAAATTAGAAGAACAAAAGATAGTTTACTTCTCAGGAAAGAAGGAATTTGTGGCCAAAGAAGAAGTGGAGTACATTAGAATGCAAAATAGATAGTTTTGATTATATTAAGTTAAAAAGTTTTTTGTACAAACAAAACCAATGTAGACAAAATTAGAAGGGAAGCAATAAATTAGGGGAAAATTTACATTCAAGGGTTCTGATAAAGGCCTCATTTCTAAAACATATAGAGAATTGACTCAAATTTATAAGAATTCAAACCATTCTACAATTGATAAACGATCAAAGGATATGAACAGGCAATTTTCTGATCAAGAAATTAAAATCATTTCTAGTCATATGAAAAGGTGATCCAAATCATCAGAGGTGATCAGAGAAACACAAATTAAGACCACTCTGAGGTACCGCTATTCACCTGTCAGATTGGCTAAGATAACAGGAAAAGATATATGATTAATGTTGGAGGGCATATGGGAAAACTGGGGCTCTAATACACTGTTGGAGTTTTTTTTTTTTTACTGATTCAACCATTCTGGAGAGAGATTTGAAACTATGTCCTTTTTTATCAAAACATGGGGCTGATAAACATTTCTAGCTCAAAAGGAGGTATCTATGTTGTATTAATAACCATCCTATGTAATTACATTAAATAGACGTAGATTTTTCCTCCTCTGCTTCCCATTAAATAAAGTCTGTGGTGAGGAAAACATCCTGTGGCTATAAATGATAATAGATATACCTTAAGATTTCTCTGTATATGAGTAATGTAGAGAGTGCTTTTATCATACTAACCCTGCTATCTACAGTAAGAGATGTAGAATTTGTGAGCCAACAAGGTAGTGAGTGTCTGGAGGATTGACATTAAAATGAGAAAGACTTAGATTAAAATTCTGCTTCTAATACATATTGGTTATCAGTAAATGACTCAACTACTCAATGCTCAACACAATTTTTTAATTCTCTAAATTACATCTGAGCAAATAATGTATATCAGTGAAGAGAGTTTCCAAACCAGGAAGTCTTGTACCATGATTTCTTTAGTTTAGAGAGCTTCCATTGTAGAAAATCTGCTCACCACTGCAGACTTGGCAACTGGCCTATAATTAAGAGCTGCGTGGCTGAGAAGGTACATATCTTATCCACTGTCACACAATATGTGTTAGAGGAGGGATTTGAACTTGTTTTCCTGTCTCTAAGGCCTGTCTCCTTCCATCGTGTATCTTGTCTGCTACAGTACTTTTTTAAATATAAGCCTATTAATATTATTGAGTTTAGTGTCCTGGAATTAGACCTTATAATAGCTATGTAGGAATAACAAAAGACTACTTGACTGCTTGTCAAAGGCAAAGAGTCTACTTTTTTTATTCCTTAATAGCAGTTATAAGATCTGGTATAGGGAGGCTATGAAGAAATTTAACTTGTTACAGAAGATGTTTGGAGGATATATATCTATATATCGTATATCTATATCTATATCTAATCTATTATCTAACTATGTCTATGTCTATGTCTATGTCTATGTCTATGTCTATATCTATATCTATATCTATATCTATATTTATATCTATATCTATATCTATATCTATATCTATATCTATGTCTATGTCTATGTCTAATGTCTATGTCTATGTCTAATATCTATATCTATATCTATATTATATATCTATCCTATCTATATACATAATTGAGGATAATCTTGTAATTTTGAGTCTTACAAGGAACCTCATGATCTTCTAGTATGAATTCCTTCTACTAAATCACTGACAAGTAATATTTTCACTTCCTTTTGGAAACCTTCTTTGTGGAGGGAATTCATTGTGATCACCCTCCATCACCTCTCAAAGGAGCCCATTCATTTCAGGACAGTTCTAATTGTTAGGAAGCTCTTCCTCATAATGAAATGAAATTTACCATCCAACTTGCCCAGAGAAGTAGCTTTCTCAAGAAAAAAAGACTTCCCAGGAATGACATAAATGTATTCATGAAATCTACCAGGAAAACAGAGGGAGCATTCCACTACTATCCCTACTTTCCTCCCATTTTCCAGTGGAAAATATTCAGGCTGAACTTTTTAGGATATGGATAGGATTTAGAGCTAAAACGCTCTATAACTATTAAGTATTGAATCCCCTCCTATTGGTAAGTTAAAGTGTGGGGTTTGGTGTCAGGAGCTTCAAATCATTTCCTGAAAGGAGTTTAACTTGCCTGGGTAATGGTGGTGGTGGTACTTATATCCTTCTAACATATTTGTGAATTAATAAATGTAAATATTCTTGTTCCTAATTGACAAATGAGAAAACTGAGGCTTAGAGATAGAAATAGCTTGTCCAAGCTGTATGACTTGTCACAGAGCTTGTAAGTTGAGCCAAGACAACAAGTGTTATTAATATTATTATTGATAGCTAATACTGATATAGTACTTACCATGTGCCAGAGACTATGCTAAATTCAGGGAATATAAAAAAAAAATTGAGAAGGATAGTTCCTATCTTCAAAGAGATTACATTCTAATGGGGGAAGGTAATACACAAAAGAAAACTGAGGATGGCAGTGAGGAAGGTAAACCAATGGGAGGCCTAGTAGAGGAAGTCTAGAGAGTTAGGAGTAGAACCCAGAAAAAAAAATGCAGCCATTCCTAGCCTAGGCACATTCCTTAAAAGAGAAGTTCTGGGACGAACCAGTGGAATGGAGGGAGTTGTAGGGATTAGAAGTACTTCCAATGTGAGAAGCCCAGAGATAGAGTGAGGAGGCTTCTACAGCATAGTCAAGAAAGTTTGGGGATTTAGTAGTGAAACTAAAGAGGAAGTAATATGTAGGACATCCATAAAGGTAATGAAAAAGTGTGAGATAATAGGTCAGAAAGAAACCTGCAGAATTGGACAGTAGAAGGCATTAATCCTGGAGTTAGTAGCCCTCAATTCACATGCCAGCTTGATTGCTTATCACTTGGGTAACTTTGGATAAAGTTCTTTGGGTCTTACTTTATCTGTGAATGAGAAGGGGAGCTATATTAGATTTTTTAGTTCTAAATCTCTCTTTAGAGCTAAACTTGTCATCTTTTGATCCCAACTGTTTCATAATCTTGGGCAAATCATTGAACTTTTCTCGGCTTTAGTTTTTTCTGTGAAAATGAAAACATTGGGCTTCAGATCAGGAGTTCTTAATCTTCTTAATGTGTGTGTGCATGCATGCACATGGGTATGTGCATATCATGAACTCCTTTGGTAAGTCTAAGGATCCCTCCTCAGAATAATTTTTTTTAAGTACATAGCATCACAAAGAAAACCAATTATATTGAAATAAAAACAATCAAACTAGATACTAAGTTAAGAAACTCTAGGACAGATAAACTACATTCTTCCTTCCATTGCCAGTAATTTATAAATCTATGGTGGACTGGAATGTGAACAAAAGTCTTTTGATTGCAAGGCAAGAGTACCCCACTTTCTCCCCCAATTCTGCTGTGTATCAAAGACTGGGATCCTGAATTACAGAATTCATTTCCCTGGGTCACCCAACATGTTGGATTAAGATCTATCATATATGAGTCTTGAGGAGATGGCTTAGTCCAGATCAATTCAGAAATCAAGTCCTTTTCAAAGAAAACAAGCTGTCACCATCCAGTAAAGAGGAGAGATAGAAAATTAAAATTTTGTTAATGCAGGGTAGGTTGCAAGCTCAAGGGTTCTCCTGGTAAGTCTCCAGAGTGCTTTATGATTGTGTGGGGAACCATCTTCAGTCATCCTGGTCTATATCTTGCCTCTAGTTCCAATTCACCTGCAAGTCAGAATATCACCTTCCTGGTATCATTAGTGTATTTTATGAAAACGAAGGAAAAACAACAACAACATGATTATATGAAATTTGGCCTTCTTTCACTTCCTATTTTGCAGTTGACAAAACGTTACATTTCAATTTGGAGGAAACAAAATATTTTGAGGTCCTGAGGTGGGGGAAATAGGCTTAATATTCTACACATTCAATATTGATTGATTTTCTTTATGAGAAAGGGAGAGAGAAATCTATCACTATATAAACTTTTCTCTGACTTGCAAAGTTTTCATGGGCTCTTCTGTACTACATGGTCTTACATGAAAAAGAGCAAACATAACCACAGAAGAATTAGAGGGTTTCTGTTCCTTTTTCCCTTCTGAGATGCCCAAGTAATGAATGGTGGAATCTGTGGTACTGGGCATCCTCTGATAAAAGGCAAATGTCTTTGCAGAACCAATACATTTCCTTGAGTGGCCAGCTGGCTAACAGAGAGTGAAACACATGGCAGATTAATTTTGATAAAAGGGTATAGGAGAAAGCTTTCTCATGTCTGTGAGAACAGGCCTGTGCTTAGGAAGTCTTGGGAAGCCAAGGCTTAGGGTGTCTGGGGTAGATGGGTATTTTACGTGACTAATGAAGTGAGAGAATGCTACAGAAAGGGAAGAGGGGAAAGGAACTTGAAAAGGCATCTTGACTACTTGCCAACTTTGTTGAGGGCTGACATGTAGTTAGAGTTTTGTCTGTCCCTCCTTTCCTCCCCCCATACATATCTTCTTTTCAATTCATTTCCCTGATGACTGACAAAAGTAAAATTATCATTGAATATTAGCATAGGATTTAGGTTTGGAAAGAATCCTGGAAGGTTACTGGATTCAACCAAATTCATTATCTCTCTGAGACTCAGTTTTTTCACTTAGAAAATAGAGTATAATATGTGATGACTAAGGTCACTTCCAGCTCTAAATCTACTCAAATAAAATGGCCAAGGAAAAATCCTTTCTATTGCTAAAGTTCTTATGTTCTACATGAAAAAATAAAGGCTAGGATAGCTGGATTATTTTGAATTATTATGCATTTTTTTAGCCTCAATATTTAGGGATAGCATCCAAGTGCTAGAACAATATTTATGTACTACGTAACTTTTTGTCAGGTACTTCATGAATTCAAGTGTTCTCCTTAAAACTTATAGCTGGCTATATGCTTTCTCAGCTATTTCATAAGCACATGGGAACTTGGTAAAATATGAATCTTTTATTAATGCATTAGGCCACCTTGACTTGGAATAGGCAGTTAACTCTTGGAAAATCTGTAAGAGAGATGTTTTCCCATAAATTGATTTGATTTTCAGCATAAATCAAAATAGGAGACTTTTAGGTAATGCTTATATTTTCTCATATCTGAATGAAGGGGAAATTAATTGGGTTAGGTGGAGCTGGAAAGTAGAGAGCTTTTCAATTCATTAGATGGTCCGTAAGTACCTGAACCTCTCTGGACTTTGGGTGCTTCTGGCTTCAAGAAAACAGAGGCAAAGTGTCAAAGTGACTTGCAAACAGTGACATAGTTCTTAAGTATTTGAAGGCAGATTTGAATTTCGATTTTCTTGACTCCAGCTTTGGGAAAAAACATGGAAAATAACACCCTAGCTCATACTGCTGAAAAGATGCTAGGAAGAAACCAACATGAGAGGAGTTGGTAGTCTCCATCATGTCCCTATCCCCAACTTGCTACTCTAGAGAGTTGGAGGGTGAAGTCTGGGACTCTCTATCTGGTAGGGTTGAGTTACTTTGCTTCCAATGGGAGAGCACTTTCATTCTATGTTATCTGGAATATATTTTGTGATATACATTTTCTCTGATTTCCTTTTTGGCTATGATTTGGATAAATGGGTTACTTTGAAAATTTTTATGTGTATTTGTCATGAAACTGGTGTTTGGTGGGAAAAGGATCAAGTCTTGGAAACAAAGCATAGGGTCCTCCTTCCCCAATAATGAAATTGAGCAGGAATTAGATTGAACTTGAAAACCATATCCCATATAATGACAATTAAAGGAGAAGATATAATTCTAGTGTTGGTACTCTCTTTCTGAGGAGAGGAGAGTAGTGACCTCTGGCCCCCAGGTTCCTGTTTCCCCTTCTGGAAGGAAATAATCTCCTTTGGAGAAGGAGAGAAATGGGGAGAGAAGAAGGTGTAAAGGTCTATTTTGCATCCTTTCAAGCCACACACTGACACCCAGGAAGTCACTATATGTCATACATGCAAACATACCTTCCTTCACATACATCCTTTAAGTGACATGAATACAATGATGAAATATCCCACAAGTTCACATTTATTGGGTTTTGTGTGTGTGACAGGAGCACAGCTTAGTATAATTCCAGTCATAAGTGTAACAGAGCAAATAAAAGGCCCAAAATACTTTAATTGAATTTGAGGAGCCAGAGAACACTTTCACTTGGGGAAATTAGGGAAAATTTCTTGGAGAAAATGGCAACTGAGGTGCTTCCTGAGTTAAAAGAAGAATTTTGATAAGTAGAGATAAAGGAGAATACTTGTGGTATGGAAGATAGTTTGTACAAATGCTTGAGTTTGGAATGTGGACATATCAAGTTTGGGAACCTAGTCATTTAATCTAACTTTTTTGGACTGCATGAGAGGGAGTAAATTGAAATAGGACTGAACTAGAAAGTTGAGACCAGGTTATGAAAGCTTTCAATACCAGTCTAAGGATACTATATTTTATCCTCTAGGCAAAAAAAAAGAAGCCACTAGAAAATTTAACTTAGTGAAATGGCATGATTAGATATTGTCTTAGCAAGATTATTTTGACAGCTATGTGGATAGTATGTTGGAGTGGGCAAAGACTTGAGCAAAATGACTTGATCAAATTATTTTGTTGGTACCTTGATATTTGAGAGGGCATGGATGCAGCAGAGATAAATTTCATTTGAGAAGAGTAAGGGAGGGAGAAAAAAGCACCTAGATTGCAGCTATTATATGCCTTTATAGTTTATCCTCATAAAAATCCCATGAAGTAGGTGCTATTATTATCTCCATTTTTCAGTTGAGGGAATTGTGGCAATCATAGGTTAAATGATTTGCCCAGGATCACATAGCTAGTGAGTGAAGATGGATTTGAATTCAGATCTTCCTGACTCTAAGTCAAGCACTTTATATTCACTGTGTCACAAGCCGCCATCAATAAACTTCATGTATTGAGGATGGCATGAGGCGAGTAGGGGGAGATAGCATGACTTTTTCTGGATTTGCAGCTTTTCCTGTATCTCCCTTTGAAAAGTCCTCAAAGCTACCACTTTCCTAAGTTATTTGATTGGTTTCCTTCCATCATTCTCCTCTCTCTCTTTCTCTCTATTTCCTCTTCCTCTCTCTCCTCCTTTCCCCCTCGCCCTCTCTCTCTTCTTTTCTTCCTTTAAGTATTTATCCATTACATACTAATTTCTAAGAGAATACAAATGGAACAATACAGAACTTGCTTTAAAGGAAATTACTATTTAATGGAAAGAGGAAAGGAAAGACAAATTCAGAAAGAAATGTGATGTGAGAGAAAATGCAGTAAGTTTAAGGAAGAGGTCCAGCTAATGACTTAGGAATGGATAGCTATGTGAATTACTTTCAGCTGGAAAGTTGTGAGGAGAAGGGAACAAGCGAGTGGGGAATGTCAGATTGGAGCAGAGACTTCAAGGGAGCCTTCCTAGAGGAGATGGCAATTGAGATGGGCCTTTTGAAGAAAGAGAGCAAGTTTGACAAAGGCTTGGCTATAGCAAAGATACGGAGATGATGGAAATTAGAACCACAATAGGAGATGAAGGTTGAAGTTGAGAAAGTTTCTGCTTACTCCAACAAGATGGAAAATGATCAAAGAGAAGGTAAGGATATATGGTTTCAGGGAGTTTAAAGCTAAATCAAGAAAGGTACACACAAAATGCATGTATTAAGAGCCTAATGACATATGATAACAGTAAGATTATATGAGTCCGTTGAGTAAATAATTGACTGATTAACCTGTTTTCCAAAAATATCTTTCTGATGTTATTCATTCATTCACTCACTCACTGTTTCATTCAACTTCTCATTTGATATAGAAGTAGTTGAGAGGTAGAGATGCTCCACTTCCGAATTATCTAGCCTTTGGCATATTATCACCCTTCTCATTCTCTATTTATATTTTAAAATTGAGAGTCTCTTTAACTGCTTCTTTTTTTCTGTCCTCCATATCAAATCATCAGTGAAGTTTGCCAGATTTTTCTTCTCTTGAAACTCTTTTTTTTTCTTCCTGGAATTTGATTCCTAATAGTTGTTATTTAAATTCATAAACAACTGAGTAAAAATGATTTTATTGATCCAGAGGAATTATTTTTTGACCTAAAATTTAAGTAATAAAACTACTTGGGGAAGTTAGAGAAACTTTATCCCAGGAAATTCCCAAGGACATAATAAACTCTCCATGCTTGATGGTGTGAATTGTAACTTGCTTGAAATAGGGGACTAAACCAGATGTTCTCTTGAGTTTTCTTACATCTTTGTGACATTGATTTTATAATTTTATTTGATCAAAATTACAGAAAGTGGCCTGAGAGGGAATAAAACATCAAAGAATATTCTTTCATGTCAGAGAATCTTCATGAGTAGATTCTTGAGTAGAATTTTTAGAAAAGGAGGAAACTGAAGGAGTTCCTGTAAGCAGTAGCTTCTTCAGTTATATTTTCCACTGGGACTCATCTAGATGTTAATTTGAAAGAAACAAATAGCCTTTTAAAACAACTACTAAATGCAATTCTGCATGTTATAGTCAAACAAAAACCTTTATTGTTGATCTTGAATGTGCTGGCATTGTGGGCTATGGTGAACCACTTTGTCCTTTATGATTGCGAGCACATCTGACTATTTATTAAGTGATAGTGATGTGGGTTAAGATTCCTTTCAAATTCCCATCCCCCATGAATCCCAATGGGAGATATCCCGGCTTTCCCAGGCCCCACTGGATCTGAGCTAACTTGGGCTGTCCCAGCCCCCACTCTAATGATTTGCTCAGGTTTCCCTAACCCTACCCCCAGCACAAACAGTTCTTTAACTAAAAACCCATTGAATTCTATTCAAATTCTAACCCTGGCTGAAACCAGCCAGGAGCCAACATGGGACCCACCCATGGGCCCCTTCATCGAAAGTCCCCCATTATAAAAGAGGGAAACTGGAGTCCACTCTTTTCAGGAGCCCCAAACATAGCATACACTGGCAATGCCAAGGGTTCCTGTCCGCCCTGTGCCAGCTCTGGCCCTGGTGTCTTTCTATCTTTAACCTTACTTCCAAACCCCAAAATAAACTTCTTTTATTAATCTAGGTTTTTGGGTCTGTAAATTCCTTTACAGAGAACTCCTGTGCTGCTACTAGACCTCATTTAACTCTGTATCCTTGAGCGGAATCCAAAGGTGTTGCAGGAGAGCTCTATTTGATTCCCTGTAGCCCGAACCTGCCACTAGACCTCAATTAACCCTAATTTCATCTAGGTACCCCTTACCTAACTCTCATCAATAGGAACAATGTCAATTAATCAATTGAACAACTATTATTGGTGCCTACTATTTGCCAGGTACTGTTCTAGGGCCTGAATTTACAAAAACAAAGGGAAAAAACTCAAGGAGATTTTTTCCTTTTTTTTTTTTTTTTTCTTTTTAAGCTTTTTATTTTCAAAATATATGTATAGTTTTCAACACTCACCCTTGCAAAAACTTGTCTTCCAAATGTCTCTCTCCCTCCTTTACCTCATCTTGCTGCTGAAAAGAGCCACGTCTATCAGAATTGATCATTGTATAATCTTGTTGCTGTGTATAATGTTTTCTTGGTTCTATTTATTTCACTTAGTATCAGTTCACATAAGTCTCTCCAGGTTTTTATGAAATCATACTGCTAATCATTTCTTATAGAACAATAATATTTCATTACATTCATATTCAGACATTCCCTAACTAATGGGCATCCACTCAGTGTCCAATTTTTTGCCACTACAAAAAGGGCTGTAACAAATACTTTTGCACAGGTAGGGTCTTTTTCTTTTTTAATGATCTCTTTGGGATACAATCTAGTACAGAGATTGCTGGATCAAAGGTTATGTATGCACAGTCTAATAATCCTTTGGTTATAGTGAACATTTATTTTCTATGGAGGAGGCAACATATCCACATAAAAATTTGTGCAAAATATTTACAAATAAGATACGAAGTGAGGCACTAAAATTTTAGTGAATTTGGAAGGATTTCTGTAAAATTTGTTGAATTTTAAGAGTGACATTCATCAGGTCAAGTTAATAAGCTTTTATTAAATGCCTATTATATTCCAGGCATCATATTATGAACTGGAGGGAGGAAAGAGGGCATTATAGGCATGGGGAACAACTAATGCAAAGTCACAGAAATGGGAAATAGACTTTTATATGATAAACAAAAGGGGAATTAGTATGACAATATTGTGAAGCATGTGAAGGAGAATAATGTGTAAAAGGACTCGAAAGGAAAGTGAGGGTCACCTCTTGAAAAACTTTACATGCCAAATAGAGGAATATATGTGTATACATATGCATACATATACACATATGCATGTAGAAATGTATGAATGCATGTGTATTTATATATAGACATACTATATATACATATGTATGTGTACATATACACACATCTGTATGCATATGTATTTCTAGAGATAATAGGAACATCTGGAAAAATAAAGCAGATTAGAATAGAATAGACCAGAATAGAATGGAATACAATAGTATGCCATGCCATGGGATTGGATGAGATAGCATGGAACTGAATAGAATGAAATGCAATGTAAAGTTAGATTATAAAGAGTCTTTAGAAACTATTTAGTGTGTCTTTAGAAACTATTTAGTGTGACCTTATTTTACAAATGAAGAAAACTCAGAAACTCAGATGTTTTGCTTGGATTATATAAAGAAAACAGACATAAAATTAGAAAAATATCCTTTCTAGGATGCTAAAATAATTGGTCAAAAAAGCAAGAATTTCATTTCACCTGGTTTTTTATCACTAAGCAGTCACAGATTCTAACAATTGGAAGGGATCTATATGTTTTCTAACCCAATTGTTATCTGTAGTGAGAACTTTGATTCAACCTATGTTTGAACATTCCCAGTTGCAGGGTATTCACTTGCTCCATAGGCAGACCAGTCTATTTTGCCAGAATATTACAGAATCATGGGATTTCAAAAAACAATGAAATTCTAGTGCTCATATAGTGCTCATTCACACCCCAGAGGAATGTCTGCTAAAACATATCTCACAAGTGGAGTACAATTTGTGCTTGAAGAATTCTGTTAGTAATTTCCTTTTTAAATTAAGCTAGTTCCTTACAACTTCTGCTCATTGGTCCTCATTTTGCCCTTTGGCGTCAACCAATATATCTATTTTATTTTTCATGAGACAATTTTCCACATATTTTAAAGTAGAAATCATAACACAGTCCTGCCACCAATTCTTCCTCAATCTCCTTCTGACTCTCTGGATATAACTCCATATGTCAATCATCTTCTCAGTCTGTAGTCTTCTTCTGCACATAGGACCTTCTTCATCCTGGATCATCCCTGAGATCCCATTTCTCACTGGTGAGTTCTTCCTGTAAATCTCCATTTTGAAGAAGGGATCCATTTAGAATGAAGGAATTCATTACTCTTCCAGATCATTTCTCCTTTTTGGACTTGTCTACTGTACTTCAGCTGTAATATCTATAGCCTTGGAGCATCTCTCTGACTCTCTGATCCCCTTATCCAATTAGTGAATTCTTCTCCAAACCTCCATTTTGAGAATGGGCTCAAAATAGCATCCTTCCGTCTTTTCTTGCTCTGCTTGACTCTAAAAATCTTGACACCAGGAAGCCACAAGTCCTATCTTCACTTTTACTTTTCATATTATTTTAAAGTATTGTCTTCCTTCATTAGAATATAAGTTTCTTGATGGCAAGGACTGTTTAAATCTTTTCATAGTTAATACTTAAACACTTCTTACTTATTTAATTTTATTAATTAGTAATTTGAGTGTGTTTGGTTATTTATTTTATCTATCTTTTTCATTTTTTGGACAAATATGTGCTTCTGAATATATCACCTATGTGGATGTAGAATTTATATCTTAGAGTTTAAAATTTAATCTTATTTTAAGTATAAAATAATACATTATCATACATAAATATCTGTCTATAAACTTTACTAGGCTATAGTGTGGTAAAAGACCTATTATGATTTTGAATTTAAAAGATATGGAAGTCATAAGTTAATTAAGTCAAGTTTTAGTTAATTAAAATCAACTGATAGTTTTTTTCTAATATTTTGGGAAATAAAGACACCCTGGCATTTTGGGGGGAAATATGCATTTAATAGAGTCACTCAAGATGAAATTCCACAATCTTGGGTGACTGAATTAAAGAAGGCAGATTGGTATGGATAATCTTCCATGAGTCCTTGGGAACTGTGGATAGCTCTCATCCCTTCTGATCCATTAAGGCAAAGCAGGTTAGACTACATACTTGAAAAATGGGGATCAGTAAGTCATTGTGAAACAACTAGGTTTGAAAGTCATGAATAACCCCTGGTATAATCCTATGGTTCTTATATTACTTATTGATATTTAAACACAAAAGACACCCCTAACCAGCTCTATTCTTCTATGTGGTTTGGGTATCAAAGAAATATTGTAAAGTTCAGAAAGGTCAAACTGAGACTTGAGATAGGCTTTCTCCCTCAGGTGACATCTTTATCCATCAATTTATACTTTTTTCACTTGTCCTTAATTTCCACATTGTTTCCTCTCCAGGGTCAGAGGTGACAGGTGGATTGTTTAAATGGGCCATTCTGAGAAATGGTTTTCTCTGTGATTAGGCACAATCCCCGTAGCTATAATTTGTCTTTTTGATTCTAGCCCTTGAGGGATCCAGCAAATCATTCTGTCTCTAGCCCTTTGTAATGTTCCACTAGGGACTCAAGTGAGTGGATCGGTCATGGTTTAAACCATGTCAGCTGAAAGATTTCTGTAAGTACACAGCCCAGTTAACCAGGACCAGCATGACAAAAAGTGCAAGGGAAGAATAAACCACTCAGGCATACAAGATAACACCAGGTTTATAGGGAGCCAAGAGCCATTCAATCAAGTCTATAAGTTTTTGTGAAATTTTTTTCAAGAAGTTAACTGTTAGTTCAGTTATGAAGTATGCAGAGCAAATGCTACCTTACCAGCATGATGAGCATTTCAAATAATTAGAATATATTGTATTAAAGATCCTAGCTAATGGAATAGGTGAACTAAACCTCACTTATTTTGATTTAGTGCTATTGCCAATCATCATTAAGAGGTATGCAAAATCACATGTCTTATGTTGGATCTGTAGTATCCTGAAAACACAATATGATGAAAAGGAAATTTGGTATGAGAGGAAGACTTTGGCATAGGGTTACCCAAGTCATAAAACTATGAGGCTGAAAGGAACCTCAAAAGATCATCTAAGCCAATCAGTGAATCAACTAGCCCTGTCAACCAACTAACCAACATTTATTAAGCAGCTATTATATGTCAGTCTCCTTGTGATGGTGATTTCTCCTTTGTTCTTGAAGAGAACCATGACATCAGAATTTGAAGCCATGACATCTAAATGAGTTGGATTTAAGTGAGGGAGGACAATACAAGGTCACCTGCCTCACTTTCCTCTTCAGAGCCCATCTGTTTCAATGGCCAGAAATATTTATCAGAACTGGACCCTGCAAAAAGACAAACAAAAACCCCACAAACCTCCCACAACATTTTAGTCTTTGTACTATGTGCTATGTACTATGTACAGAAATAAAACAATTTCTTCCCTAAAGGACCCTATAGGTTATCACAATCTTCTTTTTTATTTTTTGAAGGGAGTGAAGCTCAAAGGAATTAAGTAATATGTTCCGGGGTTGCACATTAAGTTACTGACAATCCAGAATTATCATTGATGTCTCCTGATCCCTCAATTGGACTTTGTCTGCTACATAATGCTTTCCTCATTATGCTTCAAGTATGAGAAGTGGTTGACTTGGTGACTGTAAAATGTCTGATATTCACATAACACTACCACTGGTAAAATAGGGCAAGCAAATTTCTTCTTCATCTTGCTAAGCTGAGAAGGTGAAAATCACCTCAGCTACTGATTTATGAGATTCAATGTGTTCTATTTGGTTCTTTTAACCAAATGTAGGGTTTTGTTGTTACATCATTTTAGTTGTGTCCAACTTTTTTTATCCAATTTGGAGTTTTCTTGGCAAGGATAATGGAAATAAATAGATATGTACATATACATATATATAAGATTATTCTACATATACATCTATTTATCAGTTCTTTTTCTGCATGTAGCTTCTTTTTTCATATGTCCTTTAGAGTTAATTTGGGTATTTGTATTAGTCAAAATGGCTTATTTACTCAAAGTGATTCCTAAAACAGTATTGTGCAATTGCCTTTTTTATTATACTATGTTTGTTTTAACAAACATAAAATGCTTTTTTTATTCCATAAATTAAAAACAAAACAAAACAAAGATAATGGAGTGGTTTGCCATTCCCTTTTCCAGTTCATTTTTTACAGTTTACATTTTACAAATGTGGAAACTGAGGCAAGTAACTTTTCCATTGTCATACAGCTAGGAAGTTCTGAGACTGAATTTTAATCAGGGAGATGAATCTTTCTGACTCCAAGCCTGACACTCTATCCAGTGCATCACTTAGCTTTCCATATAGGTGTAGTACTTGGTAACTTGAGTGTATGAGAAATCTTTAACCAGTTATAAGCTTAATAATATATTGTATATATTGTTACTATTTTAATTCAAATAGAACAGATTATAATTATTGGTCATCACTGTTATAGAGAGCTTCGCATATATATAATGCATATATATATATGTATATACATACATATATATGAAATTTATGACATAAGCAAACAATTGCTTATTCATAAATATAAAATCAAAACACACCTGGGTAATATAATATCTTAACTCATGATATCAGAGGAACTTTGTATCATTTTTATGGAAGTTTTCAGGAATCTTGGAATATGAGATCTTTAGCATGTAAAGAAAGAGGAATCTACTACTATCTGCCACAATCCAATGTTTTTTGACAATATTCATTCATAAGCTTGCCTATTTGCAGATAATCTGCTGATCTATGAATGGGTCAAGCAGACTGTCCAAGTACCACAAACTATTTAGAGTCCTGTAAAACTAACTGAAGCATCCACATACTCTGGAAAATGATTGATGGTGGTGACTGCCTAAACATAAACTTTACCTCCTGCTTTAATTACAGTAAGAAGCATAGCTCTCTGCATCTCAGGGAACTTTCATCCTGATTATTCCTTTATTCAAGAAAGCTATGCAGAAACTCCATTGATTCATTTGAATCCAACAAACACTGTTTATTATGTTCCAAATAATGTAATAGCCAAGGGGAATCAGAAGAAAAATGATTCAGTTTCTGCTCTTAAGGAACTTTTGGGGTGAAATCTGCCCTGGGGGAGATATGAAATGTATGTAAAAATATTCTGTAGGGTAAAATGTGCTGGGCAGAATGAGAGATGGGTAAAAAAAAGGTAAAGTATTGCAGGAAGATCTGACAGAGATTGAGGTAGGGAGGGGGAATCGGGGAAAGCTTAGTGACCAATGTGGCACCTCAGCTAGGCTTTGAAGAAAAGAGGTGAATTTCAATCAATTGACAGTTAACCAGTCATTGTACTAGCCATGGGGGACACAAATACTAATGATAAAAAACTCTAATCTTAAGGAACTTGCATCCTAACACACAGGCAGAGAAGAAAAGAGCTGATTTCAAGGCCAAAGAAAGTCATAGGTATGGAAAATGGCAGGAGAAGATGGGAGGATACTAATGATCCAGCATGATTTTGGAGTAGAACTCAGGAGGAGGAGTAATGTGAAATAAGGCAGAGGAGTCGAACATTGGGGAGTCTGAAAGGGCAGGCTAAGAAGTTTGTATTTTACTTTACAATCAATGGGGAAGCTCTTGAGGTTTCCTAAGTAGGGGAGTGACATAATTTTGTATTAAGAGGATTATAATTAATACAGGGGAGGAACTAGAGACAGATATGTATGGTACATATTTCTGACTCTACCAAACTGTCTTTTAGTAAATGTTGCTGGTTAACAAACTGACTGATGCCTTCCAATTGAATATTAAAAAAAATGATCGAAGTTCATTTTTTTTTTTTTTTTGTAAAGTTTTATCGTTGAGGAATTTTCAGTGTGTTGTCGGGGGAGTTGTAATTCTTAGCTGTTCTGGGGTAGACCAGATTCTCAGAACATTAGCATTCTGTTCTTCACAGTAGGGGTAAGTTTGGCTACAAATTATGCTCCTTTGAGCTTTGATAAAACTTTATGAATGGTATTGGAGGACTCTTTACAATGCTTGTGCTATTGGAAACCATGTAAAGAGGAAAGAAATCTCCAACTGCAAAAGCAGATCTTACGAAAGATCTGTGGGATCAGTGCAGCTAGATCCCCCAAAGCTCCTTAAAATGGCTTTTTGCTTCACCTTTCTCTTCCTCGAAGGACCATAAAACTAGGCTTTAATGACTTAATGTTCTTTCACAATTTTTTTTCTTAAATCTCCTGCCCTTTTTTATGAACAAAATATTAGTCAAAAAATATACTTGAGCTCCCAATTGCTTGTTGAAAAATAGGTCAGTTCTACTCATGTTTAGCATTCTTCCTCTTCTTTTTATTTTTTTCTTGGGTTGAAATCTGCCTTCAGACGATTTTTCACAGAGGATAAGGATTAGTGCATCTTTATCAATGTTGTCCATATCCCCACTCAGTATACTTTATTATCACTGCTAGAAGGTGCTTCGCAAAGACTGAGTTGTGGAGCTGTAAAATCAAGCTTTCCAAAGCTGGGGAAAATTGAAATGTCACTCTCTTATAAGGAGTTTTAGGAGAGAGACTAAGCAGTGACTTCAATACAAGCCATCCATTCTATGGCCTAGTTTAGAAACTTTCAAAATCAATTTTAAATCTTTTCTTTATAGCTTTTCACATCCCTTCAATATCACACCTTTTTTATTATGAAATTGCCTTGGCTAGGGCAACATTGGTGGGGAGAATTTTTTTTGGGGGGGAAGGTATTGAGAAGCATTGATTTGTTATCCACAGTGACTTTTGTTTGCCAGCTTTGTCAGACGCCAACCTGGATTCAGGCCTGGGTGCTTGCTCTGGACGCATTAGGCCTTCTTGCTGTTTGGCAGACAGTCCTCTTCATTTGGGTTCATTGTGGATGCTCTAATAACCTTCCTCAAGGCCAAATGAGATTTATATGGAAAAGGAAGTCAGCTAGAAGGCTGCAGAATGACTATGCTAATTAGAAACCAAAATATAAACAACATCAACTCCACATGGAGACTTCTGCCCTACTTAATATATCCCTAGCAGACCAAATTAAGAGAAATCCCATTATCTTTCTTTCTTTCTTTTTTTTTTTTTTCCTGGCCACATGTTTGATGTTTGTGCAGAGCACTAATGTGGGGATATTTCATGATTGCCTTGGTTCTGAAGTGCAGCCTCTGTCTCCTCTACCCCCTCCCAATTATAAGACTACAAAACCATTATTTGCAATTAAGCCAAATTTGCTTGTTTTTCATTTCCACGGTCAGTTTATGCCTCACATTCCCAAGATTTTGCCATTAGCAAAGTGCAAAGCATTTCTGATTTTAATGTGCTCTCTCAAGTTTTTATTGGCTGGCTGTACAATTGAAGCCTCATGATAGTCTAGTGATGAGAAAAAAAAAGCCAAACTATTCTTCAGATCTAGGTACAGTCCAAGGAACATTTTCCAATATTGATAACATACCCCAAAAGAAATTAATATTCTGCCCAATAATCTCTGAATTTATGGCCAACTTGTCCCCGGGTCACAAAAAACTCTGTTCATGAACTTATTTATCCTGAGAGTCTTCCACAGGCAAATGTCATGCCAAAGACAGTGCTAGAGAAGTCTCATAAACTCTTGAGGACACTTATTCCAAATCCCATTTGGACAGCTTCGTCAGGTTCCAAATGCAAAGATAGCTACAGGTGCTCTTTAAGGGGCTAGAAGTCTTTTTCTTTACTGCTATTGGTTAAAGCCCCCATTTCAGTATGGACTAACCAGTGTTAACTGCCATATTATTCATGCCCTAGTTTTATCTATGTTGAGTCAAATAGTTTGCTCATGGTTTTGCTTCTTACTGTCTATTTTTTTTTTTTTAGCAAATTCTAGTATCAATTCTAGCTCCAAAACTTCTGACACTTGTTATTCTAACCTTTTGAATTTCATAGAGTTAACTTAACCATCTTCAGTATTGCTATTCATTCATTTGTGTCCAACTTTGCTTGACCCCACAGACCCCACAGAAAATCTGAGAATTTTCTTGGCAAGGACACTGCCAAGTGTTTGCCATTTTCTACTCCATTCCTGTTGAGGAACTGAGACAAATAGGGAGTAAATGATTGCTCAGGATCTAGCTAGTTAATATCTGAGGCTACAAATCTTCTTGACTCCAGGCTTGGTTCTCTATTTACTGTACCATTTAGTTGCCCCATCTTCAATATTCCTTCATTTAAACTAGGGGAGAATCTGGGTGATTTCTCCATGGATGCTGATCCAAAGCTTCCATTCCTGTTCATCCTATAATATTCTTGTTGCCATTTCTCACAATCCCCACCTATATCATCTATATAAGACCTAGACATTGTTGTAAAGAGGTGGAAAATGAATTTTAAGAGACAATTAAAAAAAACAAAAAAGCAGACCTGGATACTTGGACCACATATTCATCTTGTACAGGGAGGAGTTGAAAGTTCAAGCTCTTCAAAGACTTATAGCATCCAAAACACTTGAGACAGGCAGAAAAATATGGGTTCTATTTTTCCCTGATGATGGCTTTGGAATGATCACTCAATTTTGGCTCAGCAACCAAAAAATCCATCTCTTCAGTACAGAGCTGGTGGATTGAAATCAGTCACAGCTCCAAAGGCATGCTCCAAAGTCCACGTGGGATTTCATCTAGGCATTCTCACTGCCCATCTAATAAAGGTGGCGCTTGTTGTCCAGGTAGCAGTCCATTACACCAGAATAGAAGTCTAGGATTAAGTTATTTCTGGAACTGTCAACAGCCTTTGTCAGTGAATAGTTTGAGGAGATAGTAACAGGTGGGAGAAGGCAAGGTATACTTTAGGGAGTATAATAGTAATATTAGAGGAGCAAAATAGTGCAATGGATAGAGAATTGGTTTTAAAACCAGAAAGATTAAAGTGCTGCTTATGATACTTATGATATTTAAGAGGCAAGTCTCTTAACCTTCCAGTTTTCTAGGCAATATTCTAAGATCGTGAATTACTTAGAAGGTACCAAATTTCATTGTTAGTGTGGAATTTCCTGATCTGAGAATTCATTAATGAAATGATGGATCTAGTCTCTATCCCAGTAGTAATAATAGTTTACCTTGGTAGGTCAATGAAACTTCTGAGATCTCCATGGATTCATGTCTGATTCAGACTTTTTATGATAATATAACTTACTTGGCTCATTTGAAACATGGACTTGTGAAGTAGACAGTGTAACTTTTCAGTTACTTACTATGCTAATAGAGCTAGACAAGAAAGATTTAAAAATACTAAACATTTAATTAGGAGAGAAATTAATATTATACTTCTGAGAACAGTATCAGCCACCTTACCAAATAGGTATAATGTCTTTCTGTTTCTTTGATCCCATCTCCTAAAATTAAATTGAGAAACAAAAAACTGATACAAATTTAGGCCTCTGACAATGAAAAAAGCAGTTAGATAGTTCTTCTGGGTGGCTTGGGAGCTGAAGACACTAGTGATACACTAAATTTGGGTTTAGGAAGAAGTTCTTAACTTTTTACATGTATCTTGGAGCCTTTGCCAATCTGGTAAAACCTATGGGCCCTCTTTCTAAGAATAATGTTTTAGGTAATTGAAGAAAATGCTAAATTTCAGTTAATGGTTAATTAATAATAATGATTTTGCCCTATTCAGCTTTATAAATCTTCTGAAATTTATCCAGAGACTCCAGAGACTCAGGAATGGGTTTCATGAACCCCAGGTTAAGCCCCTTAGTCTAGGATGTCATCTGTTTCTCCTGCTTGTCTATTGTAGCTACATCAGCAACCAATCTATTTCTCCTTACTCATCTTCCTCTCCTGGCAACTCCTTGTTTAATCTAATTCTATGAAAGTTTCCTTACCTCAGGCACTGCACAATACTCACTCACCAGCTGTGGACTCCATGCTGTCCCTGTCTCATCTTTCCATTGGTCAAGAGACTGGCTGGGGGATAAAACTGAGATAGGACCATGGAGGTGAAAAAGGTTTTTTTTTCTTCCCAGATGATCAGAAAGAGAAAAGGGCTAGAGAAATCTAAATAACCCTCTTTAGTCACTGATGGGAGATTCTTCCTTTAAACTTCTCCAGCTATTTCATTGGTGAGAGGGTAAAGGGTGAGAGCAAACTTCCATTACTGAACAACTTTCCTACTCTCATTCATGTAAAGCAAGCCTCTCTTCCTCTTGCTACTGGTGGTGGTGGAAGTAAAATGGAACTTTGCATGGCCTATACCCCACTGTGGTTTTTTAGATATTGTTATATACCAAAACCTCCCTGTAACCTTTTCTATTTTAAAAAAGTTTTGACTAGACTTGTAATTTCATCGGTATGGATATAAGGAAATACTAAATGAGACAGATCAGTACCTACTCTGCAATTTTTAATCTTAGTAGGTTACTAAGGACTGAGAGGATGTGACTTTTCTAGGGTCTCTCTCTCTCTCTCTCTCTCTCTCTCTCTCTCTCTGTCTCCCTCCCTCCTTCTTTCTCTCTCTCTCTCTCTCTCTCTCTCTCTCTCTCTCTCTCTCTCTCTCTCTCTCTCTCTCTCTCTCTCTGTCTCTCTGTCTCTCTCTGTCTCCCTCCCTCTCTCTCTTTCTCTCTCTCTCCCTCTCTCTCTCTCTCTCTCTCTCTCTCTCTCTCTCTCTCTCTCTCTCTCTCTCTCTCTCTCACACACACACACACACACACACACACACACACACTTAAACTCATCCTTTTTTTTTTTTTTTTTTTTTTGCTATCTGTGTTCCTTGTGCATAGTGTGTTCAATGGATGTAGGGAACCACTGAAGATGGGTCACAGTTAATTCCATTCTCAAACAGTTGCTTTCCTAATGACCTGGAATCAACTTTTGCTTGTTTGTTTGGGGGGTACTATTGCCAATATGTCTCAGTAATGTTACTTTGATACTTTAAAGGAGAAGTAATTTAATATATCTGGGTGATTTCTCCATGGATGCTGATCCAAAGCTTCCATTCCTGTTCATCCTATAATATTCTTGTTGCCATTTCTCACAATCCCCACCTACATCATCTATATAAGACCTAGACATTGTTGGAAACCTTTTTTTTATTAACACATTGTTGGAAACCTTTTTTTTTTATTAAATTTCAGGAGTGTCAATGCACCATTTTGTGTGCCCATCTGTTGCCTCTAATCCTCACTCCATGAGTAACTCATCCCCTTTTCTAGTCTTATGTATTTTTTTTTAATTTTTATTCATTTTTCCAAATTATCCCTCCCTCCCTCCACTCCCTCCCCCCCGATGACAGGTAATCCCATACATTTTACATGTGTTACAATATAACCTAGATACAATACATGTGTGTAAATACCATTTTCTTGTTGTACATTAATTATTAGATTCTGAAGGTATAAGTAACCTGGGTAGATAGGCAGTAGTGCTAACAATTTACATTCACTTCCCAGTGTTCCTTCTCTGGGTGTAGTTATTTCTGTCCATCATTGATCAACTGGAAGCGAGTTGGATCTTCTTTATGTTGAAGATTTCCACTTCCATCAGAATACATCCTCATACAGTATTGTTGTTGAAGTGTATAATGATCTTCTGGTTCTGCTCATTTCACTCAGCATCAGTTGATATAAGTCTCTCCAAGCCTCTCTGTATTCCTCCTGCTGGTCATTTCTTACAGAGCAATAATATTCCATAACCTTCATATACCACAATTTACCCAACCATTCTTCAGTTGATGGACATCCATTCAACTTCCTAGTCTTATGTATTTTTGATAATATTTTTTCACTGTTTCTTGCACAATGGCATTGCTAGTAGCTTACTTAGCCTATTTACACCCACCACAAGTCTTTCCATTATTCTTTGGGTTATTTGTAATTATATTTGTCTGAATGTCAAGGTGTTCCATGATTCCCAGCCATATAACATTCTTGGGGTAACATTATTAAATTCCATAGCGGTGAGAAGTATGGGGTCACTGACAACACTGTATGATTTCCCAACTATAAACCAACCTGATGTGGAATTCAAAAAATATGGGTTCAAATGCTGACTCTAGTAACTTGCTACCTAACTCTCTGGGCCCTAGTGTATCATCTCTAACATGAAGACTTGGATTAGATGGTTTATAAATTCTCTTCTGTTTCTAAATCTGTGATCTTACATTCCTGTGGCCTGCCCAAAACATACTTTTTGATGGACTAATTTGATAGTCTCAGTTGTAGAAAATAGAAGTGCTTTGGCTTAAACTCCTTGGTCTAATCTGCAATGCCAGGTTACCACTCTGTCAACCAGGGAACTTTCTAATTATGTGGTGGGCTTGTGGGTGTTCTATTAGCATTCCTATTTTATCTTTTTTTCCTGTGTACAACAAGGGGGAAAAAAGCAAAATAAAAATAGAACAGAGAGCTATAAGAATTCTTCCTACCTTTCTTTCCCCCACTTCTTATTTTTTGGATAGCATCAGGAGGAATGAGGCAGGATGCATATATGTAATATGTTGCTGTAGACATAACACCACTAATGAAGGAAAAAACTGACTTTCCTTGAAGGCTACAGGTTGAGATGTTTGGAGAAAGCACTGAGGAGCCATTTCTGAACAAATAAGAGTGGCTGGGAAGAAGGAAAGAGCAGAAAGAGCCAGGAGGATAAACAATGAAGTTTCTTTTTTATTATACCTCTGATCAGGGACAGCACAAGGGAAAGGTTGGGAACCTTGTTGCTGTGGAACAATAAAATTACAGGTTGTGGTGGCAGCATTAACAACAACAACCAAAAAATGGATAGTACCTAGAGAAGTAGGTACAGAAGCTACCATGCTTGGTAGCCAGTGCACAAGAATTTATATTTGCAATGACAATATTCTTAGACTTCTGGAACTTTTGGATTTTTTCTATGTATAGTGTGAATGTTGGAGAAACAGCATATAATGAGTACTTGGAGTCAGAGATGAGAGAATTGGGTGACAGCTGAATGTAAAGGAAGATGAGCAGTCCTTAGAAGGCCTCATCAAGTCTTCATACTTGAGGTGCTACTCTTCCCTGAATACCTCATCTCAACTTTGACTCCAAAAATGTGCATGTATGGCAGCCACAGTCTGTTAAAACTGTCTCAAAAGACAGATTAAACCAGGTTGGGGATAACTGACAGGTCTCAAACCCACTGGTGAGTTAAGAGGATGTCTACTCCAAGTGTGTGAAGGCTTCTCCTGGTGGAATAGTTGGATGAAAACAATTTGTTTCAATAGCCATGATGATGGCTAAAGCAGACTATGTGGAATGCATCTAGGGCCATCACAAATTATTTTAATTTTTGTCTTGTCATGAAACTTTGATAACTGGAAGAGAGAGTAAGGATGAAAATTTGTGGGACTTTACCTTATTTAAATCCAATTCACTTACAAGCAAAGACATCAACCCAGGCTGTCATAAGTTCTCTCCAAAAACAAAGAATGGACAGTAATAGGTACTTATGCAATACCAAACACTGTGGTAAGGAGTAGGGATATAAATAGAATGTTCAAGAAATTAATAGCTTGTTGATTTTAGAAAAAAACATGGAAAGACTTGTATGAAATAATGAAGAATAAAGAAAGCAAAATCTAGGAAACATTGTACCTAGTAACGGATATATATATATATATATATATATATATATATATATATATATATATATATATATATATATATATATATTTTTTTTTTTTTTTTTTCCTGAGGCTGGGGTTAAGTGACTTGCCCAGGATCACACAGCTAGGAAGTGTTTAGTGTCTGAGAGCAGATTTGAACTCAGGTCCTCCTGAATCCAAGGCTGGTCACTGTGCCACCTAGCTGCCCCTGGTAATATTGTTTTAAGAACAGCTTTGGGCAACTAACATTTTGAGTACTATAAATGCCTAAACTACAAAGGACCTATGAAAGAGATGCTATCTACCTCCACAGAAAGAATTGATAAATAGATGAATTTATAATATGGTTTTGCATAGATATACATATTTGTGTTTAATGATAGCCTTCTCTAGGATTTTGATGGAAAATTTTTAAAAGTATACAACAGAGTATAAAAGAAAATGTAGAAGGAAGCATAGAAAACAGAGTAGCTATGAAAATGACAAATAGTCCTTATATAGTTTTAAAAATAAACTATGAAATGGAAATTCATGCTTTAATAGTGAATTCTCTTTTTAGATTGTGCTATGTACATGGAAATATTCTTTTTATTGTCTATATATTTAAGTTCAAAATAAATGTAAAAAAAAGAAATTCTCTCCTATTATTAAGGAATTCACACTCTAGTTGCAGTATATCACACTTAAAAGAAAGTATTCCTGCAGGGCAGATAGAAAGACATTTAAGTCTAAATCATATAAAAATGGTATAGATGTAAGATCTATAGATTCTTTCATGAGTGGGTTAGATGATAGTTTAAGGGGACTTCAGGATATAAAGGAAGATGAGAAGGCTTTGAGAACCTTAGTAAATAAGAAAGAAAGTAAAATTTCATGGTTCTCCAATTCACTAGAATGAATGGATTTTGTTGACTCTTGGCTCAGAGCCTTGTGAGTAGTTAAGCAGACTGGACTAAGAGAAAAAGCTAGAGCTAGAGATACACCCAGTGGTAGGGGGACTTACCATTACATCCAGAATGGGTTCTGGTATATATAGAATATAGCCAATGACTTTACAAAAATGGATTATGCAGAGCTACAGATGACCTCAGGAATGGTCCACCAAAACTAAAAGAAAAGTTGATCTGTCCCAGACAAATCTCACCAATTAAGTTTGAATCAGTCCTCCTGTCTGCTATACTGTCCATCAGTTACTTCTCTCAGAGGGAAGTGGAGTTTCAGGTTTAGAAGTCATGTACACCTTTTCTTCTTTGGAAATACTACCTTAAAGAGTGCTCCCTGAGAGACTTAGTGATATTTTATTTCAATTTTGGATAAGATGGACAAGAGCACATAGGGTGCACTTTAGGTGAGAATCTAGAGTGTTTTACAATCAACTGGATTGATATTTAGAAAGAGGGATCAAGTCAGAGGTGATGGCTGATGTCTGCCCCTAAGAAATTCTCACAAATGAACTTTTCTTTCTATATGGATGCATAAAGTCCTATATAATAGTAACTGAGAATTCAAGACAGATTGCCTTTTGATAGATAGGATTTCAAGGGATAATTATATTCCAGTAATTTTATGAAAAGTAGCTAGAATATCAATACTTCTCCAATGTATGAAGTGATTAGGTTTCCGTGCATTGAGAGAGTGCTATCCATACTTAGATTATATCTTAATAAAGAGAGTAATATGAAATTAGTCAGATAAGATAGTCTGAAATCATTCGGTGAAGGGATTAAAATTCTAAGCAAAGAGTGAATATTTTATCCTAGAGGAATCAAGGAGTCAGTGAAAGTGAGCGGAGGAGTGCCATGTTTAGGTTTGTGCTTTAAAAAGACTATTTTAGAAAAAAAAAAAAAAAAAAAAAGTTAAAATTTGACCTCAGATGCTGTGTGACTTTGGGCAAGTTACTTAACTCCAAAAAGAAAAAAAAAGTGATTTTGATAACTATTTATAGGATGAAGAAGAACTGGAAAAATACGACTTCCTGAAAGAGGCCTTTCCTAGCCCCTTTCCTACTCCCACCACACTCTAGTGTCTTTCCACTGTGATTACTTTTTGTTTACAAAATTTTTCAGGCAGTCTATCTCTATGGAATGTGAACTTTTTGAGGAGAGAGAGGCTACATGTTTTATTTTCCTTGTATTTTCAGTACTTAGCATAGTGGCTATCACATAATATTTAGTATTGTGACATAAGCAATAATATTAATAATTAATTTTAAAACTCAGAATGAAGATTGTTTTCCCCCATACTAATGGGATATGTAACCAAGGAGTGAGTCACATAGTTTAGCTTAATGATTTTTGACATTTCAAGAATGTTCATGGAAAGCTGGTCTCTCCAAAATGGGAACCAAAGGAACCACCTGAAGGAGCTATTAGACAACAGCGTCATCAAATTTAATGTGTGGTGTGAGTACTAAAGGGCTGAGACTCAACTATGCAGGGGGTAAGTGGAGGATTGATAATAACAACTAGCATTTGTAAGAAGTTTTAAGATTTGCAAAGCATTTTCCAAATATCTCATTTTATCTCCACAACTACTCTAGAAGGGAGATGTCATCATTAGCCCCATTTTATAAATAAAGAAAAATAAAGCAGAGACTAAGTGTCTGAGGCTATATTTGAACTCAGATCTTCTGTAAGTTCAAATCCCTATCCAAGATGGTATCTAGCTATTCTAGAAGTAATTCTCATTAGACTTGGTGACTGATCACTTATAGAAGTTGCATTTGATAAGGAAATTAAAAAAAAATTCTATGTCCTATACATAATTCTTTGAATCAACTTTATTTTTTCAGTAATGTCCTAAACAAATGTTTTACATTCAAAAGTCTTGGAAATGTTATGTTATTTGCATGAATATAATAAAATACCTGTGTGGATAAACTAAAATGATCAGAGTGTGCTAATTTTTTTTTCCCCTCAGATAGAGGTTCAGGGTGAGGGATGTAAAACAAAGAAATCAATTACTATTGAGAATTCTCAAGGCAGAACTTGATCTTACTGTCAAGATTAGAAGAGTTTAGAAATGTCATTTGACACTCAAGTCATGCAAAAGTAGTAAAGACAGGGGACCAATCACTTCCCACATAGTATCCAGAGTCCAAAAGCACACAAAAAATAAATGTACATCAGTATATCAAATATGAAAAGATAGTCTTATAGCTCTAATAAAATTACAAAAGCATTTATAAAACATTTTTAGTATAACCTTAGAAGGTAAGTGCTATGATTACTTCCATTTTAAAGATAAATAAGCTGAGACAGAGAGAGGTTAAATGAATTGCCCAGGATGAGATCGTCATTATTTCAGGTATAATTTGAACTCAGTTCTTTCTCACTCCAAGTCCAACACTATCCACTGGGCTACTTTACAGCTAAAGGTCCATGTAAATACTAACTACATATTTTTAAAAAGCAAAAAATACTGTGAACTGAAATCATCTGAAAACAAAAGCTAATATAAGTGAAGGGGAAAATAAAAGTTGTTATGCATTTTATATGATGAATTCTCACATTTACTTAAAAAACAATTTTTTTCACTAAATGCTTCATGGAAGAGTAGAGGTGACCCTGGACTATTGGAGGATAAGCTAATAGGGGACAAGCTCTGGCAAGTCCTGTCAACCTAGAAAGTCTTTGAATGTGGACCTGGGGGAGGCAGCTAGGTGGTGCAGTGGATAGAGCACCAGCCTTGAATTCAGGCGGACCTGAGTTCAAATCTGGTCTCAGACACTTAACACTTCCTAGCTATGTGACCCTGGGCAAGTCACTTAACCCCAGCCTCAGGAAAAAAAAAAAAAAAAAGAATATGGACCTGGGAATCAATTCTTTCTCTTTAAAAAAAAAAAAATCTCTTGTCCAAATTAGTTCACCCTTGTTCAGTTCAGGGAAGTCCATGACTAGAAATTGGATACCAAGATATTTAAAAAAACAAAAACAACAACAACAACAACAAAAAAACAAAAACAAACATAGCAACTCATGGAAATGCTCTATTTTGTCATGAAGGGGTTGTAATTTAATAATAACAATAGTTACTAAGTTTTCTGTATGATGCTTTAAGGGTTATGAAGTGCTATGCACAGTTTTTCTCATTTGATCCTCCATTTGCACCATTGATGGAAATACTCCATGCCAATGAACTTCCAGGTCTTTTACAATGTTCAATTCAGCAATGAAATAAAATACCAAGAGAATAATTTCAGATTATCCAATGCCTTAGGAAAGGTATCTGAAGATTATCCAATGCCTCCACAATATTTCTAAATACTACCCAAAACAGATTAATGTAATTGGGAAGCATCATTAAAATAAATAAAAATCCAATAGAATATAGATAATGTCAATACTATAGTTTTCTAAGTCACTACATAGGAACAGCTAGAGTGCACAATGATTACAGGGTCAAGCCTAGCATCAGAAAGACTCCTCTCTTTCTGAGTTGAAGTTTAGCTTCATTTATTCCCTATATGAACCTGGGCAAGATGAATTGAAGAAAGAAATGATAAGTTACCTAGCATTTTTGCCAAGAAAGCCCAAATAGAATCATAAAGAGTAAATCATAACTGAAATAACTGAATAGCAGCCACAAAAGTCACTCCATGGCAGCAGGGATTCTTATTGTATGGCATAGTGGTCCCTGTTTTTATGTGAGTAAGGTACCACTTTCTTAGGCTACTTAGGGTCTCTTTTCCTTTGTTAGCTTGCAGCTTCTCATAATTGCACACTGCATTGCCATATATGTTCTTTGGTTGAAAGTGCCCTCACCCACATCAGAGCCCTTCCCCTTCATGCAGCTTCTCTTGTTGCCCCAGTATTCCTTTCAGGCTCCTCTCAATTTTTTTTTTTTTTTTTTTTTGGTAAGGCAATTGGAGTTAAGTGACTTGACCAGAGTCACATAGCTAGGAAATGTTTAGTGTCTCAGACTGAATTTGAATTCAGGATCTCTTTTCACTGTACTATCTAGCTGCTCCTTCTCCCAAATATTTTGAGCTCTGTGCTCGTCTCAGCTTTTGAACTTGAATACATTGACTGTCTTTCTCATGTTCCTCTCACCATAACATTGTTTATTTTTCAGTATCCACTTGCTCTCTCTCTTCTCACAAGTGCGCTTTCTAACTCTCACAGTAACTCCATGTTGCCTAAAAACTTTCAGGTGGCTTTTCAAACCACCATGAAATGTACTGGCCCTGAATCTACTGCAGGGTGCTCTTAAACCTCTCCCATGAAATTCAATCATTTCTTTCTCCCTTTCAGTCATCTCTCCCACCACTGGAAATGGAGAGGGAATCTTCTATGAACAGGTATACTTATGTCTCTCTTATTCTCTCATTCTTGGTATTATAAAACCAAGCTCCTGAAACAAATGATCACATCTTTCTCGCTAAGATGTTTATAATGACATCAGATTTGGAATAAAACTGATCTGAAAATATATTTTAAAACAATTTTTGGTTCAACTAATAGTGGAAATTTAAATTAATGATTTGAAAACATATTTTAAAAGTTTTGTGTGAAGTGAAAAGATATCACTCTTATTCTATAATTGCTACTTTATATAATTACCTTTTTGATTCCTGTATTTACTATGTGCAAAGTTATAGAAGCTACCATAGGTCACAAGAAATTTTGTCATCATCTTGCAGGAGCTAATAGGAGGTAGTTAAGTTTAGTAGAAAGACAACTAGTGGTGTATAAATGTGATGGAATATATTTTTTGCTACAAAAATTAAGAAATAGATGGTTTCAAATAGACATGAAAGATTTGTTTGTATGAACTGATGCAGAATGAATGATAGAACCAAAAGAACAATTTTTAATATAACATCAATACTGTACAAATGAACAATTTGAAAGACTTAGGAACTGTTAATTAAATGATCAAACATTATCCTAGAACTGATAAGGAAGAATACTGCCTGCCTCATGATTGAAAGATGAAGGACTAATATAAAAATTTTAAAAAAGCAATTTGGGATGTGACCTACATAGAAATGTGTAGCTTTACTTTGCCTCTGTGATAAAAGGATTCTTTACAAAAGATTAACAAATTTCTCTTTGTGTGTCTTTCTGTCTTTCTTTTTCTAGCAGGAGGAGAAAAAAAGAATGTTTGATAACTGAAAAAAGATCCCAGGAGATTTGAGTTGCAGTTCTAGCTTTATCAGTTACTATGTATGTGACTTTTATCAAGTCATTAACTTTTTTGAACCTCAGTTTCTTCAAATTCAAAATGAAATATCTTTAGCTCACAGATTTGTGAAAATCACATAGGAAAATATATCCAAAGTGCTTTGTAATTTGTGAAGTATTCTATAAATGGCAGCAATTATTATGGGGATGATAGTTGGGAAGTGCTTTGGGGTATATTTTAGAGAAGAAAGGGGAAAGAAATGTACCTATGTTAGCAAGGGTAAAGAGGATGGCGCTATCCCAAGCAACCTGTAATATAAGGAGTGTGGATCAATACAGTGGATAGCAGTCACATCCAATCCCACAGGAAGTCCTAAAGAATCCAAAAATATATGTCTTTCCCCATCATCTCAATCCTACTTCTTTTCCTTTATTATTCTCTTCCTATTACCTCCATCTTACTCACTAACAAGATTTCCTAATTTAAACTCCAAACACTTACCACTGAATTTAAATAAGCCACAAAACCTTTTGTAAACTAGGGAAACATTTATTGACTAATGGGTGGGAGTTGAGTGGGAATTTGAAGAAATGGTTGCTAGGTTATAATCTCTTTGAGGACAGAGACCATGAACATTCATCTTTATTAGTATTTGGCACAGATCCTTTTACACAAGCTACTGAAACATTTCTTGAATGAATTAATGAATGACTAAAGAATTTGAGAAAGAGTAAAAGCTAGATAAGAGTGATGAAAGAACCCATCCACCAACAGGGTGGCAACTGCTAATTGAGAATAGCAAGAAAAAATGGAGGAGGAAGGTTCAAAGAAATTCTCAGAGTGATTATCCTCTCCTCTAATCTACCTGTCAGGCTATTGGCTTGCATCCAAGGGTGGAAAGAAGGGTACTTGCATAAAACTGTGGGAGATAGTTAGTGCTCCCCTTTCTTCAACATCTTGACCAGGAACTCCCCACTGAGATCTTGCATTGCTCCTATTGAGATCATAGCACTATTCCTGCTGCTTGGGTTCCCAGCAGGGAATGGAAGTCAAATGGAAGCACTTCTTATAATAAAAAGCAGTTTAAATATCCATTCAAAAACATTGTTTAAATTTTTTTTAAAAAATGCTTTTTTTCTGCTTGTAATAGGAATGTGTGGTAGCAAATGAAGTGTGGTCCTTTTGAATATTCAGAACCATGGACAAAGGTTATTGTCAATCAAGCTCAACACCCTGTCCTGATTGCAGCTAACTCATTTCTCTAGGTCATTTCTTATCTAGGATTATAATACATTTACTCTCACATTTTGTGCTCCTACCTACTTGGTCATGCTTCTTCTATACTCTGTTTGTGCTCCTTCATTTATTACCTTCACTAAAGGTCATGATTTAAATACATAGTTTAATTAGATTAGTATATCTAATAAAGCAGGTAAGATAGACTGCACATTCTATTTGTTCTCTGGACCCAACACATCTGAATAGCCGAAAAATACCTTTTAGATTAGATTCCCTCTCATTTCTTAATTGCAGTAAGGGATTGAGGAAGAGAGATAATCCAGAATTCCAGGGTCTTATTTTAGACTTTTCATCTGCTTGTGAAAAACTAGATTAGAAATAATATAGCATCTTTGGTGAGTCTCATAGTCAAAGCTACATGGATCAACAGGAAAACAAGGTTATTCTCCTAGAATGTCAAGACTTCTGCTCTTTAGGGTATCTAGGATCAGCATGACAGAATCTGCTGGTGTCCCATATCTGACCTGGCAACCTCAATAGTGATATATGGCATGACTCATGTACCACAAGGCTAATATTTACATAGTATTGCCTGGCTGTCACAAATTTAATGTTGAAAGCTGAAAAAGGACAAGTGTATCTGAGTTTCCATTAAAGTGTCTGACTTTTTCCATTTTCAAGCTTTATGGTCAAAGAAATCTCTGAAATTGTTGTCTAATAAGTCTGTCAATTCAGTCCAATCCAATCTTAGAGGACATCACTAACTTCCTAGTCCTGTTTTTTTTTTTTTTTTCTCCATCTGGGAAGTGTTGCTGATGAGAGTTAGGTAAGGGGTAACCCCTTTTGGTTTGGCGCAAAGATACATAGTTAAATGTGGTCTAGTGATGGTGTAAAGCCCCCTGTAAAGGAATTTATAGGCCTGAAAACTTAGATTGATAAAAAAGGTTTATTGTAGGGGTTTGGAAGTAAGGGTAAAGTTAGAAAGATGCCAGGGCCAGAGCTGGTGCCGGGCGGACAGGAACCCTTACATGGCCGGAAGGATACCATGTTTGGGGCTCCTGCAAAGAATGGACTCCAGGGTTCCCCTTTTTATAATGGGGTTGTGGGGGTTGGGGAAACCTGAGCAGATCATTAGAGTGGGGACTGGGAAAGCCCAAGTTAGCTCAGATCCAGTGGGGGCTGGGAACGCCCTGATATCATTGGAATTAAAAAGGGTACTTTTGACCAGGATCTGTGAACCAGCCATGGGGGTTGGGAATCAGAAAGGAATCTTAAAGGGACCTCAACCCACATCATTGCCACATGCTCTTAACTTAAGGGACACAGACTTTTTCATTAATCAATTTAATTAAACCTGCAGGCAGAGGTTCTTAACTTGGGATCTGTGGTTAGACCTCAAGGAAGCTATTGACATGTGTGGAGAGATTAGATAGATAGAAAGATAGAGAGATAGTAAAGAGAGTGACAGAGACAGAAAGAGACAGACAGAAAGAAGGAAACAGAGAAAGACATATAGCATAGACAGAGGAAAAGAGACAGACAGAGAGACAGAAATGCACTCAGAGACAGGGAAGCAGAGATGGAGACAGAAATTAATACAAAGAGCCAAACAGAAATATAGACAGAGACAAAAAAGAGACAGATTACAGACACAGACACAGATATAGATACACACACACACACACACACACACACACACACACACACACACACACACTGAAACAGAGATACAAAGAAAAAGTTGGATATAGAGATATGGAAACCATCTATATGGAAATGATAGTTATATCTATGATCCTTAATTATTGGTTAATATTCTGTAAGTACAATTTGGTGTCCTTACTTATCTTCTTGTACCACCCACTTCATCCTGCTTAGGTTCAGAAAAAATAGTTATTTTGTTATTGTTGTTTTGTTTTGGGTTCAGTCAACCCAAATAGGGTTGTGACTTCCAGTAAGTCTTAACTTATTTATGCCTAAGTAAGCTAGTAAGTGTTTGAGGTTGGACTTGAGATCAGGTCTTCTTGATTCCAAGCCTGGCACTCTGCCCCTATCCCCAGCTAGTGGGTTCAGCACTGTAATACTTAATAATAATAATAGTAGTACCTAACACTTATACATATATATGCTTTGCAAAGTAATTTTATAAATATTATCTCATTTTATTCTCATAACTGCCCTGGAAGAGAGCTGCTGTTATTATTCCCAATTTATAAATGAAGAAAATGAGGGTGAGTAATTTGCCCAGGATCTCACAGCTAATAAATGTCAGATGCATTGGAACTCATATTTTTTCTGAATCCTGGTCCAATACTTTATTGAATATATCATTTAATTGCTTCTTTTTACCACTTTTTATGCCATGTGAACATTTATTTTTTAATCAAAGGAGAAAGAAGGGCAGAGCAGAAGGATTGGTCAACCTTCTTTCAAGAGGAAATAAGGGTAAAAGAAAGAGAAATCTGATCAAAGATATCTGGCAGATACACACAAATACACAGACACACTCAGGCATATTATAGCAAACTTTTTAGTAGAAAAAATCAATAGCATAGATCTTAGTAAACAAATTCTTCTTCCTTAGAACTGATAAAAACCATCTAAAGGGATCATTAAATCTACTTCAGGTTTTTTCCCCTATTTTGTTTTGTCTTCCCATCATGGTATGAGGAAAGCACAAATGGATCCCCTCCTAGAGGATGTGCAATTTATGTTACCATTTTGTCTTAGGTCCTGAGTTTTTCTGCTCAGTGCTGGGATCCCTTAAGTTTGGAGCTACACAAAGGAAGAAACACTATTGGAAAGTAAAATATTCTGAAAATTGGTTATGTTTCTTCTGTCTCCATCTTTTGAAGACGCAAGAAGGTAAGTTTCAAGATAAGGCCCACCTTGGCTAAAGACTTGAAGTTGGGTTTGAAGTGTGGCAAGATATTTTATGGTTCTAGAGATCTGGATTTTTAAAATCAAAGGAGTCACTGTGAATTTTATTTCCTTAGGCTTTAAAAGAAAAGGAAGCTAACATAATATCTCTAAGATATTAGACACAGAATGGTCAAATAAAATCTCAATGATGCCACAGACACAGTCCTCTTTTCAATTTTATCAGTTTGCAAAATACATGAGGTTAATAAGTATTAAAAATCTCATTACTGTGTGGCATCAGATATGGAGTTGGCTCGAGGGTGTAATAAACGAGTTCCATTGTTGAAACTCCATCAAAAAGTATGATCGCACTTACACAGCCCTGAAAAAAGCTCTATTTCTCGTACATACAGCTTAATGTAATGAAAAATATTATGTATAGGGTTTCTGAAAGATTACTATTCAAATTCTGGAACTCATATTGACTTCACATATAAAGTTACAGTAGGTGGCTATTAGATTTTGAAAAAGATTTTTTTTTTCCCTGTCAGCAAAATGCAACTGCCTGACTGTGTATGTATTGAATTGTTTTATATTAAGGGCCATTTTTTGCCTTCTCTTTGGATTAAAAAACCTAAAAAAGTTGCCAACACTAAGAAACTTGCTGCCCTCCACAAACTGTGGGTGTTGTCCAATTCCCCAGGCTAAGTCAGTTATTAATGAGATGTTCATCTTTTTCCACTTTCCCACAGCCAGTACTGGTGACACAACGCTCAGTTGAAAAAAAAAAATTAGTCTTCAATGCTCTCCCACTTTCCTTTTTGGCCCCTCCCAGGCCTCCTAGGTGATTATTTTGTTGTTGTTGGTTTTCAACTTACTAGATAGTATCAACTACAAGAAATTAGGTAATAATTCAAATTACCTCTCTAGGGTACTTACATTTTAATGAGAGTCTCTAGAAGGAAAAAAACAAAACAAAACAAATGCCTTCAGGATACAAAGGAATGAATACCTAATGGAGGTATTTCAGGCATCTTGATAGTTTGAGGGGATGATGTTTTGGACAGGAACTTGGTTAGTTCACCTCCAGTCACACCATATAGAGAAAGTGAATGAACTGATGAAAAAAAAAAAAAAAAACAGATTGTGTGCTAAATAATGGAGATAAAAGAATAAAAATTGACTTAGTTCCTATCTTCAAGGATCTTATATTCTAATAGGGAAATATATCACATATAAAGGAGAGGTGCTTGGGAAAGAGACTTTTGGTCTGAGTAGTCTCAGGGATATTGTGTTTATTTATAGGGTGGTCATTTGAGCTGTCTTTTACAGAAGCCTTTTGATTTGAATACTATGCTTAGAGCAAAAGGGAGATAGTGGATGTACACTGGGGTTGGGTAGGATTTACACCTGTGGTAGTGGGCAGGTAACAAGATAGACTGAGTAGATGGCTGAATGGGATGTGAAGCAAGACCTGGCTTGAAGTGCACTCAATCACCAAGATTATTCAGCTCCAGACTTGAGTTTCAAAGTTTAGAATGTTATTTATTTCAATTTTTTGAAGGTAGTGTTAGAATAAACTATGCAAATAGCTATGTGTCCTGATTCTTTTTTTCACCATAGCTTTATTCTCTCTGGCTCCATCAGTCAACACCTGGTGATGAGGAAACCCAAAACTCTTAAAACCTCCTTGGACTCTGCCTCAAGGAAGGGACTTCACCCACGAACCCCTTCAGCTTGTCCAAAGCCCCCTATTATAAAAGAGCCAAACTGGAGTCCTCTCTTTGCAGAAGTCTCAAACACGGCAGCCTTATGCCGGCCATGTCAAAGGATTCCTGCCCACTGGAACTACCCTGGCTCTGGTGTCCTTCTCTCTTTACCTAACACCTTTTAACCTTACTTCCAAACCCCATAATAAACCTCTTTTATCAATCTAGGTTTTCAGGTCTGTAAATTCCTTTACAAGGGACTTTTGCGCCACTATTAGACCTCATTTAACTCTGTATCTTTGCGCCGAATCCAAAGGGATTGCAGGGGAGCTCCATTTGACTCCTTGTACCCTGAACCTACCACTAGACTTCAATTAAACCTAATTTCATTTAGGCACCCCTTATCTAATTCTCATCACTGGGAGCTCATATTAGTCCCATGTATAGTATTCAAAAATTTTCCTCTTTCCATTTACTTTTTATTCACTGTCCTCCTCATCTCAATGTCTCCCATTAGCAAGTTGAAATTTGTTCAGTTTAGTGTTACAAAAGCATATAAATTCAGCATTTGTCAGAGAAACTCTCATCAGCTGTATTACCAAATGAGTCAGAGAAGAGACACTGGTATCCGTAATCAAATCACTGTCTGATTATAGATTTGCCTTTAAACTAAATATGCAATTTTCCTTGAACTCAGGGCTAGTGGATTGCTAATGTATTACAGAAAATTCTTGATTCTCCCAAACCCAATGAATTGTAGTTTGTAATCAGTTAGATTTTTTTTTTTTTTTTTTTTTTTTTTTTTTTTTTTTTTTTGCTTCACTTTATTCCCAGGGACAAGAATCAAATGAAAAGAAATTAAAAGAAAATAAGTTTATATCAAGGTTTGGTGAACTAATAAAAATAATTTTAGAACAAGTCCCAGGTGAGGTCCTAGAGTCATTAAATATAATTGTATAGACCTTTTACTCTATAATCTCTATGATGTTGTTCAGAATGATAATCTGGAGGCCCTGTAAGATTCTTAATTATTAAATAAACATTCAATTATATTTACTAGAAAAAAAACTATTAATTATTTATTAATTACTTACTATGTACCATTTAGTGGCTAAGCACTTTACAAATATTATCTTATTTGATCCTCATAACAACTCTTGAAGTTAGGTGCTATTATAATTCCCATTTTACGGTCAAGGAACATGAGACAGAGAGAGATAAAGTGACTTGCCCATCATCACACAACTAGGAGGTATCTGAAGTCAAATTTGAACTCATGACTCTAGGCCCAAAACACTCTATCCACTGAACCATTTAACTGCCTATACTGTACTTGATAGTGAAAGAAAGTAGATGAATGCATTTTAGGGAGATTTTCAACAAGTTGAAACAGATTATAATTTTTTTTTTTTTTCTTTTGCTCCTATTTAACCAACCAAGCCAGATGGCTTTTGGTCTTATTTGATTTGAGTTCACTCTGGCGCATCCAGGATACCTTCAATTTATGTTAAGGATGAAATGACTTTGGAGAGTTCAATTCAGCACCATCAATTGACATAAATTTTTTTTCTCCCCACTATATGGATTTCTTCAGATTCTATTCACTCTAGTTCAATTTAGTTATCAAAATGAGGTAGTGTGACATAGATGGATTGTCTCAAATCCAGGAAAAACCGGATTCAAATCTGCTTCTGACACATACAGGTTGAGATCTTGGGCAAATCACATAGGCTTAAATGATCTAAGCTTAATTTTTTCAGTGCTCTGTGTACCTCTTTTAAGATTAGACATTGAAAATAAGATGCTGGACCTATAGAGGTATTTTAGAATCTTTTCTTCTGAGTTTGTTAAATTTTCAATGTGAGTACTCATATCTTGGAAACTGACAAACCACAAATCTGGCCTTGATTTGATGATTTGTATCAAACATATCACTTGTGGGCCTCATATTTCCCACAACACTCCTGAATTCAAAGAAAGAGAGAGAGAATGTAAAGCTCAAACCACATTAAAATATAATTGGGAAATATTTAACAAAATAAATAAAAATGCAATAAAATATAATGTTAGCATGTGGTTTTTTAAGCACTTTGTGTTTTACTGTGATATTTATGGACTTTCTGAGTTTGCTACCATTTAGGAAAGTGGTAGAGAATGCAAATTAAATTTAAAAGTCTGTTCCATGTACATTTTTTTTTTTTTTTTTTTCTGGAGCTAGGTCTTAATCATTTACCAGCACGAATTTAGGGTTGACTTGCATTGGTTGAGAGAGTTCCTTATTGCCTTAAAATGCAGGTCCAGTTCCTAGCCCTGAGAGGTGTAATTTCTTGAAATCTGAACAACAATATGAATAGCCCCAACTTTGCCCATGTATTTGGCTTTTTGAAATATTTCTTAAAAGAGTTTAGGGGAAAGGGATGGTGAATAGGGGAAGGAGACAGTTGTTAAGATTTTGATTTCCTAAGAAGGTGATCATCTTCTCACATCATACTTTGAAGTTCACTTTAACATGAGTACTACAATTATATTGAATCCCCTTTAAGAGTCTGCTATTCAAGGCCAGAAAGTAATTGTTTTTCTCCTACAGATCAGTAGTCATTCTCATCAGGGATGATTCATCCATCTAGTACTCCTTGAAAAAACAGATGCTCTGAAAGCCCACAGGGGCAAATGTGTGTGGTAAATAGCACTATGTACTATGGTCTCCCTCTGATGTTTCACCATGGCTTGAGGATGGATGACATTGAGTTCTTGAAGTCTGAGTCATCAATGTAAAGCGGTGGCAGTTTTCACTAAGCTAGAAAGGGTTCCAGGAAAGGCCAGTTCTGTTGTCTGAAGATTAGCATTGCTAAATCTCCAGAAGCCCATTACCAGATTAGCCTAAATGCACAGCAGCTCTAAGAGGCTGTCTACAGAAATTTTGAGATCTATTTCACTAATGTAAATACAAGTTCTTGAAATAGTGAAAAACTAAGTTTACTTAGTGTTTTGCTCAGAGCAAGACTGTCAATGTAGGTAAGTTATTCCTATTATATAGATAAACTGAGTCTGAAAGAGAAGATGACTTAGGCTTATGGATAGAAAAATGTGGACAGGTTTCTTTTCAAGGAAATTTACCAGAAAGAGAAAAAATAATTCGAAGAATTTAAAAGAGGGAAAGCCTGAAGGGCTTGTTGATAATAATGTTAATAATAGCTATGAATAAACACTTCTCAAAAGGGAAATGGCCAGCTATATCCAACCATCTGAAAAAATGTTCCAAATCACTAACAATTAGAGAATACAAATTAAACAATCCTGAGATTTCACATTCCACCTTAAAAATTGTAAAAAAATCACCATAAATGGTAACAGTTAATATCATAGGGGTTGTAAAAGGAAAGGAACACAATATATTCTTGGTGGAATTGTAAAACTGTATAACCATTTTGAAAAACAATTTGGAATTATGCAAATAAAGTGACTGTGATGTCTATAATGTGAAAAGGGATACATTAGACAATTATGGTAATGTAAGAAACAAAAATATCAATAAAAGCTTATTTAAAATAAAAAAAATCACTATTATTTATATAGCACTTTAAGTTTGGCAAGACATTTTATATATGTTATTTCATTTGATCCTCATAATAACCCTATAAGATTGTGCTATTATATACCCCATTTTATAGATGAAAAAACTGAGACTAAAAGACATTAAGTGATTTTCCCAGAGTCACATACAGCTAGTGTGTGCGTGAGGCATAGTTTGAGTATATCTTTCTCATTTCAAATCCAGTGTTTTCTCTGTTGTACTGTCTGACATGTAATAGGTGCTTAATAAATGTTTGCTGACTTGAGTGACTTAGCTGAAACATGTCTGATTCAACTTATAACTGGCAGTAATATCACTTTTCCCCTCCTCATCTCTACTCAGCCATGGACTACATACCTCTTTTCCCCTACCCACTCTCTTTAATCCTACATACACTACAGTATACTTGTTACATGCTCTCTACAGATCATAAAGTGCTCTTCATGTTCTCTCCTAGAAATCATGTATATTTGGACCTTAGAGAAAATTGTGCCATTTGAGTAACCAGCTAACATAGCCATCACCTCCAATATGTCTTGACACAAAAGTCAGAAGACTTATTACTCTCTGAGTCTATTTCCTTTTCTGGAAAATGAGGAGGATGGACTAGGTGACCTCTAAATCTGACAGCTTCCACATTTTATGAGTCTGCAGATGTTAGTAGGAGTAGACGTTAGGACCACTGCTGCTTCCCAAATTGGATCCCCAGAAATATGTTTAAGATCATAGAACTTAGAGTTAAAAGGGACCTTTGAAATAATCATGCCCAGGATCTGCATTTCACAGGTGAGGAAAATAAGGTAGTGGCAGGTAAAAGGAAATGCTTCAGTCACAGAGGGAATAAATAGCAGAGCTAAGATTCAAACACAGCTCATGTCACTCCAAATCCCGTGCTTTTCCTTAACAATATGTTGTCTGGGGACAATGAAATAAAGCTCCTCTCGATTTATTAGAACCTAGTCTCCAAGCTGAAGACTGGGGAAAATGATGTTTCTTTTCTGGTTGACATTCAGAGGAAGAAAAAAATAAATTCATGATTTGATTTTGACATAACCGAAAGAATAATACTTTGACTAATGGGCCAGAATTGCAGAATAGAATTTGAGAAGTTGTTTCACAGAAAGTAGCTAAGTAACTTCTCTATGTATAACATAAATAGCAATGACAATCTGTTACATTAAGTGTTTTACACCCATTATTTTTCAAGGGTTGAATAATAATAACCATGAATAAAGTTGCAAAGTATTTTATAGATAAGAAAGGTGAGGCTTTGAGAAATGGATCTGTTAGAAATGGTGTGAGGATACAGGACATCTTCTCTTTTTACTATTCAATATAGGAATTGTAAAAATTTGTTTTTTTCCCTTAAATTTGCTTTTATTACCTAATTTGTGCAAGAACTCAAGAGTTGGCAACTTTAAAAAATTCCATGTAGGTAGCAGCTAGTTGGCTGCCCTGGAGTCAGGAGAACATCAGTTCAAATCTGCTTTCTGACACCATCTGTGTGAGCCTGGGCAAGTCATTTAACCCTGATTACTTTCTAAAATGAACAAAAAAGAAAAATGCTATGTTGATGTAACAGGCACTTTGGGGAAGGGAAGGGAGTGGAAGTGAGTAACTGGCCCATGTACCACTGAGCACTGGTCATAGCCAGCAACCATCTCTGTCAAGTGTTGCCAAAGATTACAGATGACTGGGGGGTAGATTATATGCTAATTCAAGAGGCATAAACAATTGCTGATCTCTTGATCCTAAGACCTATTAGTTGGAACATCTTGCCAATTCAACATCTGGAAATTGCAAGATAGATGACATGGAAGGCATGGAAGGGCTTCATTCTGTTTATGAGGAAGGGTGACAGCTTTCCAGTTATTTTCCCTTTCAGTATTCCATGGCATTTTTTAGTAACAATATTTAACAGAATGCCAAAGACAGATTATGTAGTTCTAGCTATGGAAATTGATTCCTAAGCACACAATGAGTCACATGCCTCAGAAATTAAGTACTCCAATCTATTATTGTCAGGATCTGGATGGGTCAACCAGTCTGTGAATAGGAATTTGCATTAAATTGATTTGAGTGTTTTTTCTTGAAATAACATTACTCAGTCAAAGGACACATTCAGACAGAGCTAGACAGGACTGACTGAATTTGATTTGGGAAGGCAGAGCAGCGAGGGATTAGAAGTCAGATTCAGGTTTTAAGAATGCCATAAATCCAGTTTTACAGAATAAGAGAAACTGTTCAACATCCCTGAGCTGGAGGCAGGTCATACAAGCAAAACAAGATTTGTTTTGTGATCTAAATATGCAGGGTTCATAGCCTCAGAGGTACTCACAGGACCATCATCTCTCACAGAGTGGGTATTTGAGGCTTTCAAAGGCTGTGATGGGCAGAAGATTGATTGTGTGACATATCCTGAAAGATACAAACTAATCCTGCATCCAGGGATGTGCCTCTATCATGTGATTTCCTAATAAATTATACTCTATCTGATCTTTACCTTTTTTCATACTAAAACACTTCCCAGTTGATCCTGCCTTAACAATCATTATAGTGCTCTCCCAGGAGTCAGAGGATCTAGCTTTTAGTTCTACCAAGTTCTACTGCAAACTTATGTGACATTTGATATCTCAGAACTGGTTCCTTGTCAATAAAATGAGGGATTTGGATCAGCAGATATTTCAGATCAATTTCAGCTCTAACATCCTATGAATCCTATGAAGATTAGAACCAGTAAAATATTTTTTTTAAAAAACACCAAAACCTGGATGGAAGTTCAGTTCATAGGGCCGATCTCCTTATTTATTGACATGAAACAAGGGAGTATTTAAATATATAGTGCCTATGATATGTCAAGCACAGTAGTAATATCTCACTTGATCCTCACTTGAACCTCACAAGGTAGGTGCTCTTATTATCTTCCATTTTACAGTTGAGGAAACTGAGGCAAAAAGAGTTAAGTGACTTTGCCTGTATCATGCAGCTAGTGAGATGTCTGAGGCCAGATATGAATTCAGGTCCTTCTGACTCCAAGTACAGTATCTATGTGCTACATCATCCAACCTACTTCTAAGTAAAAGATAAAAGTTTTGAACTGCTCTGTTTCTGACCTGGGCTAATTCTTCCTTTTAAGGCAATCCAGGGGCTTTTTACTTCGTAAGGGTTCACCATACTGATACCATACTATATTATGGACACCTAATCACCATAGTACACGGCAGCTGAGAACTCTAACGCTCAAGCAATCTGCCAGCATTATCTCCACTGGCAACTGGTTAGAGGTGGGCAGTATCATGTCTGGCAATTTTTTTTTTTTTTGATCTCAAACTGCTTTAGTGTCTTACCCTAACTAGGTCACTGCTTAAACCAGAAACTTGGAGCTGTCATTCAGTAAGGACTGGTTTTGTAGAACTGAATATAACTATTACTGCCATGTTTTTTTTTTTTTTTTTTGTTTTGTTTTTGTCGTTTGTCCTTAATATTATTCATATTTCAACAATATTTCAACATATTTCATGTTTGAATAGTATTTTGATTGATTTATTCAACAATGCAAGGAACACAGTAGGTACTTAAAATTGAATTTGAATTTAATCATTTCTTCAGCATCCAATATGAATTCAATACTGTTCTAGATATTGTGTTTAAATCCCTGTTAGAATATAAGCTTATTTTGCTCAGAGATTATTTTTTTTGGCTTTTCTTTGTAGCTCCAGGGCAGGGCTCAGCACTTAGTAGGTATTTAATGAGTACTTGTTGATGGATGGAATTTGACAAAGAAGCATATGATAAAAACATTAGTTATAAAACTATAATCTAGTTGTAAAGGCAACACAGTCTCAGGAAGTAAGACTGCATTACTGCACTAGAAATCAGGAAGTCTGGATTCCAAGTCTAGTTTTGTCAATAGCTAGCTGTGTCTGGCTTGGCACTTAAATAGCCTTTAAAGTTTCTTCCATCTCTAAGTCCATGAAACTCTGGTTAAAGAAGTTATAGCTCTATTGTACTTTGTCTTGGTCAGATTTATCTGTAATATTTTGTTTGGTTCTTTTCATTTAATTTCAGGAATGCTATTGACAGGTCATAGAGCTTGTAGATAAGTTCCACTAGGATGGCAAAGAATCTGCAGAGTATTCTGCATAAAGAGTAATTGAAGGGAATGAGAATGTTTGGCCTGGAGAAAAAAAAAAAATTCTGTGGTGGTGGTAGAGTATATTTGTCTTCAAATACTTAAAATTCTGTCATGGAGAAGAAGGATCAGACTTGTTCTATTTGGCTTTTTAAGTGATAATTAAGACTCATGGATGGAAGTTGCAGAGATAAGTTAGGTGTGACATAGATAAAACCTTCCAATTATTATTAGCCATAACTGGAATGTGGTTTATCTTTAATTTTTTGAAGAGGATCATGAATGGTGTCTTGACTTGCAAGTGAATTGGATATAAGTGAGGCAGAGTAAGAAAGTTATTAGCCTTCTTTTTTTCAGAAACATCAGAGTCCAGTGGTGGGACAAAAGTCAAGATGAATGGCAATGACCCAGGATGCAGTGGATTTCTTAGGAGTCTTCGATGTGCGACCAAGCTTCAATAACTCCACATTTTATGAGTATTAGAACAAAGTGTTCTCAGCTGCCCATTCCTCTGGGGAAAATCTTTACATACTAGGATAGAAATCCCTGTAACTCATCAGTGGTTTGATGCCCATCAGTTAGTTACTTTCGACATAGTTTAGATCATCTGCCAAGTTGATTTACTAGTGTGTGCTATAGCTTCTTGGAAGCACAGGTGATATTCCATGAAGGTGGTCACTAAAGAGGGATGAGCAGTCCTTGAAAAAGTTTCAGCAAGCCCACACCAGAAATGCTAGTGCATTTTGAACACCAGCCTAAGTAGAATAGACCAACTTTGAAAGTAGTCATTTTCTGCTCACTTGGCACCTTCAAGCAAAAGCAGGGTTAGTATTTGTTAGGAATTAAGAAGGAATTCTTGTTCAGTTAGGGGTTGGACACAGTAGCTTCTGAAGTCCTTTCTATCTTCAAGATGCTGTGATTCTGAACTTCTGTATCAAGATTTTTCCATGTCAATAATTCCTGTCCCAATGTTGCCATGCCAACAGTATTAGGGCTGACTTGTCATTTGAAGGTTACATAAGGGAAACATTAAAGTTTTATTTCTTTTGAGTTGTTGTCCTTTGTTTTCAAAGCGGAACCAAATGACGTAACTATGTTAATCAAGTTAGTGTGTCTGACTGTCTGATCAGACCAACATGAGCTCGAAATTGCCTTTTGCCATAGATTGGATACAACATTTGAGGTGGATTGTCTAACTTTGTACATCTTGCATTTCTTTTGAGCTAATTCAATTCTACTTTCCTCATACAGCATAGCATCTTCTCTGATAAGGGTACACCATGATGGGCAGTCCTGTGCAAGTGTCTCTCATATAATAAATCAATTCTAAAGTTTTTAAGAGAGAATTTAAGTGTGTCCTTGTATCATTTTTTTCTTAACTCCTTGGGAGTACTTGTCCTATGAGAGTTCTATATTAACATAGTCTTTTTGGCAAGCATACATTTGGCATTCAAACAATGTGACCAGCCCAATGGAATTATGCTCTCTGTAGTAAAAATTGAATACTTGGTGGTTTATTTTGATAAAGGATCTCAGCATCTGGTATCTGATCCTGCCAGGTGATCTTCATAATCTTTCTATGACAACCCAAATGGAAGCGATTCAATTTCCTGGTGTGGCACTGGTAAATTCTCCAGATTTCACAGTCATACAACAATGAGGTCAGTACAACAGGTCTGTAGACCTTCAGTTTCCCCCGCTTTCCTTTGGAGCTTCCCAAACACTGAGCTAACTCTAACAATGCTTTTGTCAGCCTCATTATCAATGTGTACATCTCTGAAAAGTATCCTCCCAAGGTTAGTCAACTTATCCACAGCATTAGGTAAAAGAATATTTCCTTTCTATTTGGTTCAAAATCATCTTACTGAAACTCAATCAACTAATCAATCAGGAAGTATTTATTAAGCACCTTCTATATTGCCAGATATTGTTCTTAATTCCACAATAAGGGGATTCCTATAAAGGAACAATTATATTCCTTGATGTTAGGAATTGTTAAATTTTTGTCTTTTTATTCTTAATGTGTAATACATAGTAGGCATTTAACAAAGGCTTATTGATTGAAGAAGTAAGTCTGGACTACCAATAAATAAATAAATAAACAAACGAATGAATAAATGAACAAATAAACAAATAAATGTGTGTAGATATGCATATGTGTATACATTTATTTATATTCATCTAGCTACATACATACATATATTTAGAGAGAAAAAAGAGAGGAAGGGAAATAAACAAACAAATAAGTGAACAAATAAACAAATAAATGTGTGTATATATGCATATGTGTGTATGCTTATTTATATTCATCTAGCTACATACACACATATATTTAGAGAGAGAGAGAAAAGAGAGGGGGGAGAAACAGACAGAGAAGACAAAGAAATACTATCTCCATTTTCAATTGCTCGACCAAGTTCAGTGAATATGGCCAATTGATGGATATCCACAATTCAAAAAATACTGATCAAGCATATATTGTGTGTATAGCACTTGCATAGGTGCTGGAGGAATTGAAAAGTTTAGATTTTTTAGTAGTTAATTAGTAGTTAATTTTGTAATTAATAGTAACCTCATGGAGGTTACCATCTGGAAAGAAGTACTATGAAAAAACATTTTTGGTCCTTTTTGATAATTGGTACTCCACACCAGATATGGATAAAGCAGCATGAAAACTACCAACACTTTCCACCAAATCTCCATATTTTAAAGATGACAGAGGATTCTTCACCAAATTCAGCAACATGCTGAATCATTGCTATGTTACATTCTTCAATCAAACAGGACTCTCCATTGGATGCTAATTTGACATGTCTATTTGAGTAAACTGATGTTGGATTAGGGAAACTGAAATAGAAGAAAATAAAATAAATTGAATAATCCTCTTGGAGTTTATGAGTAGGAGGGTAGAGGCCCAAAGTATTTGCATATACAGAGAAAAATCTGGATGGATAAGGTGAAAAAGGTTAGAGAGAAGAAAACCTGTCTTTTAGTGAAATTACACCAGTCTGTGGGTCATCTTGAAAATGATTAACAAATAGTCTTTAATCTTTGTGTAGCATCTATACTAGACCTACAACAGAATTTATAATCTAGAAAAGAAAGAGTTGGGGAGGAAGACTGTGTGAGTTGTGTTTCTATCATTGTCTAATTGACTCTTGGAGGAAGTGCTGGTTTCTCACCCTTTGTTCTCCTGGGTACTCTGGTACTTTCAGAGATGGATACTAGTGTTGTCTGTACAACAATTCTATTGGTAAAGGGATCTGGAAGTTACCCTGCCATTTCCCAGTCTTTCTTTGCTTCTTAAATACATTGTTAATGGAGTAAAGACTGGTATCTTTGAAGATGGGATTGGTAAGGTATATGAATTATTCCCTTGCTCACTAGGTGGCCCCAGTTGAACACATGAAAAAAATAGAAATGAGGTTAAGGAGTCTCAGTGGACAGAAGAAGCAGCTGGTCAGTATTTGTAGCTGCCACAGCTGAATTCAGTATAGCAAAGTTATGTTTTGGTAATGCTTTTCAAACAACTAAAAATGAGAATAGGAAGAGAAATAAAAACCTCCCTCCCACCTCTCTACATTAAAAAAAAGCTATCAAGGTCTTTCACTTGGCAGAAAATACTGGCAATAGATGAGATTAAAGGGAAAGGATACTTTATTTTCAATTTTTTGATATCTCTTGTTTTTATACCACCTTCATTTCCAAATAAATGTCTGTTTCTCTCTCCCGAGAGAAACATTGCTCGTAAGTTTTTTTGAAAAAGAAAAAATATGTGTTCAGCAAAACTAATGCATTCACTGAGCGATAATTCTGTATCATCTGCCATACTTATAGTTTCCCAAATTCTACCAAAAGAAATGGATTTAATTCTTTCTTCTTAGAGGTCAAGATTAATCATTATAATTAAAATATACCATTTCTTTGCTTTTATTTTTATTCTTTTTTTATTGTTGTTGTAATCATTATATATATATGTATATATATATATATATACATATATATATATATAAATACATATATAGCATTATTGACTTGTTTTCATCAGTTTATATGTATCTTCTCATGCTACTTTGTGTTTTCCATTTCACTAACTATCTCCTATATCTGGAATCCTCTCATTCCTTATTTGTCTCCTAGCTTTCTTAAGTTTTCTTCAAATCTCAGCTAAAATCTTATCTTTTGCAAGAATCATTTTCTGATTCCTCTAAATGCTAGTACCTTTTCTTTGAGATAGTTTTCTATTTATTCTGTATACATTTTGTTTGAATGTAGTTGTTTGCATATTGTTTCTTCCATTTGATTGTGAAGTCCTCAAAGGCAGGAATTCTTTTTTGTCCATTTGTGTCCCTAGCACTTATCAAGGACTTGACACATAGTAGTCATTTAATAAATGCTTGTTAAGTTGGTTTGATTCATCATTTCTTAAAGCATTTATTTCTTAATTCTAATCTCTTATATTTATGAACCACAATTTGTTCATGCATTTCCTTGTTAATACATATATATATATATATATATATATATATATATATATATATATATATATATATATCCTTGTTTCTAGTTTTTTTTTTTTTTTTTTTTTTTTTTTTACTATAAAAAGTGATGCTATGATTACTTGGAATCAGATATTTTAGTTGGTACCACTTTGCAAAGTGAAAGAGATTTTTAGATACCTTAGACCACATATGGTAATTATTTTCCTTCCTATTCCTGGATATGAAGATTTATATGTATTAATGAATGAAAAATCTTGGAGTCTCAGTTTTTTTAAAATTTGTTTTATTAAAAAATAATTTAAAAAAACAGAAAAGGACAAAACAAAACAGAACAGAACAGAACATTGTTATATGCCCAGCAGAACATTAGGGAGGATTCAAAATATATAACAATAATTTATCAGTTCAAGAAAGAATATATAAAATATAGAAGAAATTATATTCATGAGTGTTCATCTTTATTTCCTTGTAAATTGTTCTTTTGTTCTCTGTTAATGCAATTTTTAAACTTTATTGTTTTTCCCCTTTCATTTCCCTCCATCTTTCCTAAGCAGGCTATAGTTAAGCAAGAATATATTTATGCATACATATATAAATATATACATACACACATTTTTCCTATCACTGCTAACTCTTCCATTTTAATCCTGTACCTTAACTTGCCTTGATATTATTTAACCTACCCCACCTTTGTATCCCTCCTTTGTCTTCTTCCCTCACCCTTTGCTTCCCCTCTACCCAGTCTTCCTCTCTTATTTCTTTATAAATTCAGGAGAGTGTTATAGCCTTGATGGTATGTGTGTAGTGTTACCTATTTAGTCCATTCCTGATTTCAGTACATTTTCTTAACTTAGCTTAGATATATCACAATCTTTCTTTTGAACTAGCCAATTGCTAATGTCAATCTTAAACATATGGTATACATTTCCATATAAAAAAAACATAAATAATTTGTCTATGTTAAGTTCCTTGAAATTGATCTTTGATATTGGCTCTTATATATGTTAAATTTTCTATTAAGTTTGGCATTGGTTGCAAGAAAGTCCTGAAAATCTATAAGTTTGTTGACTGTCCATTTTTAAAAATTCAATATTATGAATAACTTCATTGGATATGATATTTTTGATCGCAGTTTTAATTCTTTTGATTGCAGGTATATATGGTCTTTTAATTTTGTCTGTTGCTAAGTCCTGTACCATTCTAACTGCATTATTAGAATTTTTTTTTCTTGTTTTCTGAAAAATTTTATCTTCGATTGAGGATTTCAAAATTTGGCAATAAGATGTCTATGTGTTTTCCATAAAGGATCTCTTTGAGATAGTGATTAGTGAATTTTTTCTATTTCTACTTTCATGTCTTGTTCTATTACTTCAGGACATTTTTCTTGAGTTATTTCTTGCATTATTGTGTCAAGATTCTTTTTTTTTTTTTTTTTTGGTCACAGCTTTCAGGTCGTCCAATTATTCTTATATTTTTCTCTTTTTGATTTGTTTTCCAGATGTTTCACATTCTGTTCTATTTTTTTTTTTTTTCATTCTTTCTATGTCTTTTTGTAGTTTCTTGATTTTTTTGGTGGTTTTTATTTAGTTAGTTTTTTAGTTTTTTTCCTCAATGTCTCTCATTTGATTTTAACTTTCTTTTTTGAGTTCTTCTATAAATTATTTCTGGGCAGGGAGTCATTTAGCTCTTTGGAACAGAAGACACTTTTTTTTTTTTTTTTTTTAACTTCACTGTTTTCCTCTGAAGATGAATCCTAGTCTTCCCTATTCCCATAGTGTTTCCCATTTGGAATTTGTTTGGAGGTGTTTGCACTTCACCCTGGTTAATCCTCAGCCTGGGATCCCTGTTTGGATCCTTCCAGGATGTACCAGGAGAACCCCTGTTCTACTCTAACTTCTCTTATTTTTTCACCAATCCATGTTCTCCATGAAGCTTGTATAAATTCTGTTTGTGGGGGAAATCTGGAGAGCTTAAAATTTACTGACCTACTCCATCTTCTTCCCAGAATCTTCTTTCCCAAGTCTTAATTTTTGATTAGCAAATTCTTACTGTAATTTTAGGCTTAAGCTATGTTTTGGGTGAATCCCCACTTTTTTTTCTTCTTTCTCTTATAAACCACCTCTCCAAAATATTTCAGACGTCTAATAGGAATTTATTAGCCTTCAAGGCAACATAAAATCAAATATACAAATAGAGTTTGTGACTCTAATAAAGGCATTGATTACTTTTTTGACCTGTACTTTTTGAGGGCTGGATAGCTTGGTGGAATATTTGTAGCATTCTCCCATGTATACAGATACATGTATTCACTCTATGAACATGTCTATAAAGGTATGTAAAACACTCTACAAAGAGTGAATAAGCTGTAATATGAGAAATACAAAAAGGTAGTATGATTGTTTGGGGAAGGAAGAAATCATGGAAATGTAGATTTTAGAGAATATCAAGAAATTGTAAGGTCCATTCATCTGTCTTTATTGAGTCTGTATATTATTAGGATCATTTTATAGATATTGCATCTAAGACTTAAGGAAGCTCAGTAACTTACTGGAGTAAGATAATAAATAAGTAGTGAAAAGGACTCCAGGCACAGTTCTCCTACCTCCCAACACGGTATTCTTTTCACTATCCCATCCAGTCTCTTTTCAGAACTCTTTGTCATATCGTGTCATATCACTGGATCTCAGTATTCTCATCTGTAAAATGGGAATAATAATATCTGTATTACCTGTTTCACAAGTGCTGTGAGGAAATTAATTTGCAAACCATGAGGCATTATCCAAATAAACCAACAATATACTATTGTTATAATGATTTCTATCACCTCAAAGAACAAAGTTATCTGGTGTTTGTTGGGATATAAATCTAGTATTGGTCAATTAATTTTGGATAGTACTCCTTTGTTAGTACTTTTATGCTCTAAAGAATGAATCCTTAGTTCAAGCCAGGACCTAAGAATTAGTCCATTCAGTGTTTCTAGAGCTTACCAAGTGCCTTGAACTTTTAGGCTTGCTTACTCATTTACCCTTTTTGTCTTTTTAAACTTTTAATTAATTAACTCCATTGTGAAAGAAACAGAACAAAAGGGAAAAATCACCAGAAAGAAAAAAAAAAAGCAACTCAAATTAAACTTTAAGGTGAAAATAGTATGCTTTGATTCTCATTGTCTTTATAGTTCTTTCTCTGGATGCAGATGTCATTTTCCATCCTATGCTTATTGGAATTGCATTGGACCACCTTGTTACTGGAAAGAGCTAAGTCTATCACAGTTGATCATCATATAATCTTGCTGTTGCTGTGTACAATGTTTTTCTGGTTTTGCTCACTTCATTCAATATCAGTTCATGTACATCTTTACAGTTTTTTTTTTCTGAAATCAGCCTGTTCTCATAGAACAATAATATTTTATTATATTCATATACTATAACATATTCAACCATTCCCTAATCCACTCAATTTCCAATTCTTTGACACACCCAAAAATAACTGCTAGAAACATTTTTGTACATGTAGGTTATTTCCCCTCTTTTATGATTTCTTTGGGATACAGACCCAGTAATGGCAGTGTTGGATCAAAGGGTATTCACAATTTTATAACTAAAATTCCAAATTGCTCTCCAGAATGGCTGGATCAGTCCAAAATTCCACAATGTATTAGTGTCCCAGTTTTTCCCCATCCCCTTCAATATTTATCATTATCTTTTCCTGTCATTTTAGCCAAACTGATAGTTATGAGGTGGAACCTCAGAGTTGTTTTAATTTGCATTTCTTTAATCAATGAGTGCCTTAGAGCACTTTTCATAGGCTTTAATTTCTTCATCCAAAAATTGACTGTTTATCTCTTTTGACCACTTATCACTTGGGAAATGAATTGTATTTTTATGAATTCAACTCAGTGCTCTTCATATTTTAGAAAGGTTACTCATCCACTCGACCACATCAGCTGATAGGAATAGATTCCTCTTCTAATGCCTCTAATACCAGTGTATAATTTGTCACAAACTGCCTCATGTCATTATCCATATTTTGATGTTTATGTCTTTTCTCCCAAACTTCAATGTAAGTTCTTTGGGTGGGGGAGAGGGCAGGGATTGTGTTATATACTTCCCTATAAATTCATCAGCACAAGGTAAATTCTTTGCCCATATTAAGCATTCAATAAGTACAATCTGGCTGAACTCTTTCATTGGCTTGGAGCTTCTGTGGAAAGAGGGGATTTATTTCTTTACCTCCCTCCCAACAGAGTTATTTAGACACTTAGAATGAGAGCTGGAAGGGATGTTAGAAATCATTAATGAGGTCATAGCTACAAAATGCTTTGAGCTCCTCAGATGTTGAGTTGTTTTGTAAGGTGCCAGATAATTTTCTTTTAAAAGATGAGATGGGAAAGATTGTCCATGAGAATATTAACTATCCTTTCTTAAATGTTTAAAGAATATTTAAGAATAAAAGGATTATAGCCTCAATCAGGATTAACTGATCTTTTCCTTCTTACAAGATAGTAAGCCAACATAAACAGCTGGTAAATAAACCCACAAAAGCTTAAGGAACTCAATGCATAGGAGCAGAAGTCAACTATCTGTAGGAATTCTTCCTTGGGATCAGGAAGAAAGATTACATTGTGTCTCTTTTTCCATAGTATGTTATCCTAAATCAACAATAATAGAATCTTATTTTATGGTGTAGTAGGGAAAGGAGTTACTGTATTTAGTGGGGCATGGTATTCTCTATATTGTGCTGATGACCCTGGCCCACCAAAGCTTCCTACAATGTTTAGTTTTCCAAGCTCCTTGGAAAATTGTACAGTCACCTGTACAAAATTAGGGGCTGCTAAGTGATACAGAAGATAGAGTTTTAGGACTGGGACTCAGGAAGATATATCTTTGTGAGTACAAATGGGGCTTTAAACACTTTGGCAAGTCACTTTATTCCATTTGCTTTATACTTCCTTATCTGTAAAATGATTTGGCAAAGGAAATGGCAAACCACTCCAATATCTTTGCCAACAAAACCATAAACAGGATCACAAAGAGTTAGACATGACTGAAAAAACTTGAGAACATAAAGTTTGTAAGTGAATATATGGATTGCTTGTGAATGGAAAACTGGACAAAATCAAAGTGAGACCTTCATTATACAGTTAACAATTTAAAATTCTCAACTTCTTGATTTCTTTGGAAATCAAAAATCAAATAAAGTATAAAGGATGAGGAGAAAATAATACTTCCTTTTCTCTTTATGTCTAGACCACAATTACACTGGATATCATCTTAAAGTATTATCTCCAATTGCCTTAATCATACCTGCTACTTTACCTATCCATAATCTTTTGGGGTCAATATACGACGAGCACTGTACATAATAATACTAGTTTTGTGACTTTCATCTTTAACTTCCACATAAACCCATTCCATCCATTTTGGAAAATAACCACCACTTTCTTCCTTTAGCAAAGATTAGACAGAAGTAGAGCATAGTTCAATAGTATGTATGTCAAAAATATACTATTAAACTATGCTCTACTTCTGTTTCATAGTGTTGGGGGGGAAATGCCTCAATAAATGCCCAGAATCAGCACTACTGGTGAAGGGCATATAAGCTTGAAGATTTGATACTTTGATACTAGCTATTTATTGGAACTTGAGCAAATAACTTAACATCTTTATGCGTCAGTAATTTTTATTTATGAAAGGAAAGAGCAGGAGTAGATGACTTCTATACCTAAAGCCTAAATGTACTTAGGTGATGACTTCAAGTTAATTAATTTTTCTAAATTTGTGGGGATGAGTGGGGAGAGAATTGGAAAAAAAGATTAAAGTGCAAAGAAGACTTCACAGAGCAGATAGAATTGATTGGGCTGTGAGAAATGGGAGAAATTCAGCATTTACAAGGTGGAGGCAAAGGCAAAGGGAGCAATTTGAGCAAACGAAGAAGATGGGGAAAGCTCATTCTAGAGCCAAAAATTGTTTAATTTGATTGATACAAAAAGAATAGTGAAGGAGAGCATTGTAATAGTATATGATAATATTAGGAAAGTAATATAGACTATAGTAGGCCTTGAATGATTCTGGAATATTTAAAAAAAGAAAATTGGACCACATATCTATTTTTATGACATCTGAAAATCTTGAAGTGATCAAACAAAATAATAAATATGCTTTGACATAGCATAAATCACAAGATGAATTTTAAGTATTGTAATTTATACATATTCATTCTTCCAGAACTCAATTTAGGCTGAATAAAATATTTCATTTTTAGTATTAGTTGGAAAGGTATAGAGGATTATACAGGTATAAAGAAAATTCTCTCTCTTAAAGCAAATAAACAACTTCTCTCTAACAAAAATATTTGTGAAGTACCTGGAGGTGCTGAAAAATTATTAGTCAACAAACATTTAGTAAATGCTTACTATATCCCAGACACTGAGGTTTATAGCACTATAGTACAGACAGTGTGCTAAGTATGGGATTATAAACAAAGACAAATTAACAATGCCTCACAGGGTTTCACATGCTAATGGATGAGACAATTTGTAAATGACTATGATATAAGATATAATGATGGTCATTTATGGTCAAACAAATATTTTATGCTAGAAATAATACTTGAATTCTTGTCTTCTTCTACCAAAAATCAGTCCTATACCCAATATGCCATGTTGTCTCTCCAATTATATATTTAGATAATGCTAATTACTAAGAAATTTTTCTTTAAATCAGGCACAAACTTATCTCAATGAAAACCCTGTTCAGTATTTGGGGTCAAGCAGAAAACATATAATAGTTCTTCTAAGTGATAGACATTCAATTTACTGTCTTGACAACAGCTATTCTGACTCTCCTGAGGTTTCTTTTTTTTTACCAAATAGAAAGCACACTTCCTTCCACTGACTCTTGTGGCATGATCTCAAGTTCCTTCACCATATTATTTGTCTTCCTCTGGATGAGATTCAGGAATTCAATGTTCCTTCTAAAATATGATGCTTAGAACCAAACACAAAATCCTAGATGTAATTTGACTAGGACAGAGTATAGTGGACTCATAATAGAATTTCCTAATACTTTTTATTGTTCTTGTTGAGTCATTTCTGTATGTACATTTTGTATGTTATGCTTGATTTTTTCATTGCTATATCACACCATTGCCTCATATTTCATTGCCTCACCATTGAAACTTGTGATGTTTTTTCTTCACTTAGACTGTTATGTATGTACATCCTTCCTTCCTCTAATGCTTGTGAAACTGATTTTTAAAAATTCAAATATAAGACTTCAAATTTACCCCTATTCAATCAACCAATTGACAAACACTTATTAAATGCCTATCATATGTCAGACACAATGCTATTACTTTCTGTCTTATTAAAACCGTCTTTATGTTCTAGCCTGCCTAAATTTTTTTGCATCTAATCTGTCATCCTAAGTATTAACCATTTTTCTGATTTGTATCACTGGAAAATTTGATAAGTATGCCATTTATGCTTTCATCAAAGACATCAGTAAAATGTTGAATAGCACAAATCTGCATACAAATTCCTGGGATACTCCATTACAGACTTTCTTTCAAGTTGCCATCAACCCATTAATGACTTCTGGCCATTCAAACAGTTTTAAATACTCTTAACAATGTACTCATCTAGATGAAATTTCCCCCCTTTTTATCCACAAGAAACCACAAAAGACTGTCAAATGGTTTTCTAAAATGGATGTAAACTATGTTCCATTTCCCTGATACACTAGTCAATCAACTTTGTCAAAAAAAAAAAAAAAAAAAAAAGAAATGAGGTTAGTCTGACATGACCTTCTATTTTGAAAGCATACCATTTCTCCATAATTGTTGTTTCTTTTCCTAGATCTTCACTCCATTATTCTTTTCATGACATGATATGGAGTTTTGCTACAGATGGAAGTCAACCTCATCAGCTCATTGAATTACCATTCTTAATGATTTTTCTTGATTTGTATCTTTTTAAGTGTGGGTACATCTCAAGGCTTTGCTTTGTATCCTCTCTTCTTGTCTTCTCTCCTCTTTCCTCTCATCTTCTCTTCTCTCCTTTCCTCTTATCTCTTCTTGTCTCCCCTCATCTCCTTTCCATCTCCATCTCCATCTCCATCTCCTTACTAAACTCTCTCAAATGGTGACTTCATCAGTTCCAATGACTTTAATTTTCATTTTTTATATAGATCATTTCCAGTTTTCTTTATATATTTTGATCCATCTTTTCAGCTCTAGTCCCACACCACAAACTCTCAATTGGATTTGGAAACCTGGATGTTCCATATTTACTTCAACACAATATGGCCAAAATAACTCATTACCTTTTCCCTCCAAATTCATCCATTTTCAACTTTCCCATTTCTATTGAGTGTATCTTAGTTTTCTATGTTTTCAATCTTAGTATTGTCCTTGACTTTTTACTTTCCCTTAGTCCACATAATCAGTCAGCTGACAAATTTTGATAGTGGGACAATTTCTACCTCTACAACATTTCTTATTTCTCCCCTTGTCTTCACTCATATAGCCTTCACCTTATTTTAGGATTTCAATATCTCTTACATACACTACTACATTGCCTTAAGTATCTTCCCACTCAATAATCCTATAGACAGATACCAAGTTGATTTGTACTGGAATATAGATCTGACCTTGTTCTTTCCCTTTTCAATAAATTTTAAAGGCTCCTCATGGACTTTAGAATAAAATATGATTTCATCTTTAACATGGCTCTTTACATTTCTGTCTCTTTTTGTCCAAAATTTTAAATGTAAATATTGGTTTGGTGTTATAGCTACATAATAAATAAATAGGCATCAATGAAAGATTTTTTATCATTTTTTGTCAGTGATATAAAATTTAAAAAAATTTTTTTTGAAGATCACTGATTTGATCTCCTCATTTTAGAGATCAAGAAACTAAGGCCCAGAGGCAAGAAGTCATTTGCCTGCCGTCATATGGGTAACAAATAATAGAGTTGTATCTGAATCTAGATCCTAACATACAATTTTTTTTTAAACAAAACAAGTTAATAACATATGATAGTTGTGCCAATCCTGTTTCCTTAGTATAAACATTACACTATGTGCAAATAAATACCTAGATCTCCATTCTATACAGAACTTACCCCTAGGGGTTGTATAACATTTACATTCTCATATCTATCAATCAACTCAGCTACCAGCTAACATTCAGGAGGAAGAAAAGGTGGGGGGGAATGTTGAGGCTGAGGCTGGAAATAGGGTATTCATTTGACTATCTTAACTAGCTTTATTAGGAAGAAAATGGAGAGTAACTTGGTTCACTTAATTAAGACTGAAGTCATCAAGTACTGAATCATCAATCCTATTGGCTTCTTCATTTAGGAGATTTTTCAGGTAGAGGATGTTTCAAAAGTCTTAATGCAGTTTTAAGCTTTACTATTTGAAAATTGTACCAACACTTTTGGAACACAGTGTTTATGTGCAAAGTGACTGGAGAAAAAAGTAGAAGACACAAGGGGCTTTACTTTAGTAACCACCAGGAAAAATAAAATCAGGATAATTGGGGAAGAGATGTAGAAAAAAAAGCTGCTTAATTTGTGGGGATGTGAAGAAGAATGATTAATACACACACACACACACACACACACACACGCACGCACAAACATACAAATGATCTCATTGTGAGCAGGGGCTCAGCCAGGCAAGGCCAGTGAATAATGGAAAGTTCCTGGGAGCAACATCAAAGGTTGGCAACTACCTCTCACTAAAGAGAACATCCTGGAACTGAGTCAAATGAAGCCTGAATTCAGTAGTTAAACAATCCAAACATGGCTCCAATGCTCTCAAGGATTTGTCTAAAGAAAAAGACAAGGTCTTGTCTTTTAATATTGCACAACAGATGCTGTTCAGGGGTTCCTTAACTAATGATTCTCTGGAGCCAAAGCATCATTGTTTAGAGTCAGCTTCAAAGAAAGATTATCCAACTCCTTTGGTTTGCTTTGCCCAGATAACTACCCCATGGATCTTTGGAAGACCTTGAATTTGTGTGCATTGACTTGTGGTAGAAAAAATGCTGCATTTTTTTTTTTAGCTGACTTTGCTTAGTTGTAAAGCCATACATTTTTTTTTAAGGACAGTGATCTGACTCTGTACTTAATGTGCCTGAGAATTCAACATTCATGTGGAGCAGCAACTACTCTGGCCTCTACTGCCTGAAAGCCAAGCAGGTTACATTTATCCCATTCCGAGGATTCTGTAGTAACCTTAAGGGATCTGGGGTATCTAAGATTTCTGCCACTGGCTCTGGGCCACACTGATGGCATTTTCCTAGGAGAAGTAGTTGCTCCCTAGTAATGGTAGTAATAGTTAGTAGTAGCCATAGTAGTAATCGTAGTAGTCGTAGTCGTAGTCGTCGTCGTCGTTGTAGTAGTAGTAGTAGTAGTAGTAGTAGTAGTAGTAGTAGTAGTAGTAGTAATTGAGTATCTCTGACTCCAAATCCATTGCTTTTTGCAGAGACAACTATAGTACAAATTGTATCAGGATAAGTGTGTAGGGCAGACAAAAACACTATGTCAGGTGAAATTCAAGGAAGATTCATTTCTGATTTGGCAGAATTAGAGACTTTAAGGAGGAAGTAACTTCTGAAACTCAGTTTTGAAAATGGAATAGAAATTTAAGAAGTGCTGGAGAATTTAGGCTTTTCAGGCTTAAGCAATAGTGTGAGAAAATACATGAGGGCAGAGTAGAGAAGAAGGCATCCTTAGGGGACCTTCTCTAAGGTAGAGATAAGAATGATGCATAATTAGCATACATGTGTATAAATAGGCTTGCTAAATTTGTTTCTTTAAATAGGTTAAATGTTCCCCTTCCACTCTTAAATTTACAGTCAATTTGCTTAGTAACACTTCCTACCCCCAGCCCTTTTCCATCTCAGCCCCTGTCTGCATTGTCACAGATTCTGAATTAGGAGAATCTGAAATAATAAGATTTTACTGTAGTTATATTTCATGCTCAACTTATTAAATTTTCGAGGAGGTAGGGAGTGTGATATTGACTAAATCCTCTGTGACCAATTTAATCAGCAAGAGCATAATTTCAGGATTTTTGTTTCAATCAATTTTCTAAAGAAAAAAGAACACAAATAAATAAGCTCTAAATGCAATACCCACAGATCCAGTAAACAGCGTGTGAACACTCTGATGAAATTCAGCATTATCACTGAACCACGTGCCAATGCCAACCAGAAGAACCTTGTTTTCTTCACTACAATCAATAGTAAGCACTTTCATCTTCCGCCAATAAATTTCAATCTTTGTCTCATTGTTAGTTAGTGAGAAGTTTTAAATTTGGTTTTCTTTCTTGGAATTAATGGATACCCAAAGAGCTTCATATTAAGCCTCTCTCTAGCAATAATATTCTTTACAGAGAAATATAATTCATGGCATCCACAGTAAAGAGGTTCTGACCTTGGTGAAGTGGTGAGAGATCATCATCATCACCTTTATCATCATCTTCATTATTAACTGATAATGATTCCTATTCTCTCCAGTTATTGTTTTGTTTTGTTTTGTAGTTCATTCTTGGTTCCTTTCTTTTATTCTGCTCAGGGCAAATTTTGACTTTCTCTCATAAAGTGACCATAAAAGGTTGACTTGTTTCCTCCTCATAACTTTATACCTCATTTATCATCCCATTTTATTTGTTGTAGCTTTACAATCTGCAGAATATTCAATTTGATTCTCTACAACAACCTTGGGAGGAATATAGAAAGTGGTCCATTATTTTGATGTTTCAAAAGGGAAAAGTAAGGCTTTGAGAGGTTAAGCTATGGTGGAATTAGGGCCAACACCAGTGTTTTCTGACTTTTGGCTAGTTCTTGTTCCACTACACTGTTAATGATTCTGTTTGTTGCTTTCTACATTTTATGTAAGAGAACTCATGAAAAAGATTTGTGCGTGTATGTGTGTGTGTGTATGTGTGTGTGTGTGTGTGTGTGTGTGTGTGTGTGTGTGTGTGTATGTGTGTGTGTGTGTGTCTGTTGAATAATTCCATCAGTTTTTGGTTTCTATTATCTTCCCCTCCCCATTTAATAACATAATAGGCAACAATCCTTGTATAATATTTTGCTCTTTCCCTTAAAAGCAGGTAATCAAAAATTTATTAGAAATGCCTATTGTTAATAACAGTAAGTTCTAAATTATAAGTTTTGAATGTATCACTTCCATCCAGAGTCTTTATGATGCATTCTATTTCTTGTATTGTGATTTTTGCTTGTGTTTCATTTTTTATTCTCTATTTATTTACACCACTCTTCAAAAATATATTTTTAAAATAGTAACTATAAACAAAGGTCTGATAGGCACTGGTCTCTTGAATATTCCTTTTTCAATAGGACTATCAATTCATTGATGTAGATGTTTCCATTAATTGGTGCATATCATAACTCATTTATGACTTTCCTATCTATATGATTCCTGACCATATTTCCCCATGGCTGTAACTACTGGCTTAGATCTTCCTATAGGTCTTATTTCTTGAATAGTACAGAATTTGGATTGTTGATTTTGTTACTGTTCACTTATCCTATGTGATTGAGCCAACTCCTTTTTCAATTATAGATTTCCTCTTTGAAATCTACTGTACCAGCCCTGAAAATATTTAAACACTCTCTGCCAAAACAACTCAAGGAACTATATAAACACAATTAAAATGCACTTGTCACACAAATAAAGTCAGATATGAATAATTGCAAAAATATTAATTGCTCATGGGTAGACTGAGCCAACATAATAAAATGACAGCTCTACCTAAATTAATTTATTCAGTGCCTTGTCAATCAAAATATCAAAAATTATTTATAGAGCTATAAAAAATAACAAAATTCATCTGGAAGAAGAGAAAGTCAAGAATATCAAGGGAATTAATGGGAAAATGTGAAGGAAGGTAGTCTAGCTGTACTAGACTATAGTAAACTATTATAAAATCAATCAAAACAATCTGGTAGTGGCTAAGAAACATAGTGGTGAATCAGTGGAATGAATGAAGTATACAATACACAGTAGTAAAATGATCATGGTAATTTAGTATTTAATAAACTCTCAAATTCAAACTTTTAGAGCAAGAAATCACTATTTGACAAAAATTGCTGGGAAAACTGGAAAACAGTATTGCAGAACTACATATAGACCAACATATTATATTGTATTCCAAGATAAGGTCAAAATGAGAATATGATTTAGACATAAATGGTGATGATAGCACATATAAGTTAAGAGATCATGGAATATTTACCTACCATATCTATTGGTAAGGGAATAATCTATCACTAAACTATAGATAGAGAGCATTGTGAGATACAAAATAAATTATTTTGATTATATTAAAATTAAAAGTTTTTGTGCAAATAAAGCCTATAGAGCCAAGATTAAAAGAAAAACAGAAATCTGGGGAAAAATTTTCATAGTAAGTGTCTCTGATAAAGTCCTTATTTCTCAAATATATAGAGAAATGAGTAGAATTTATGAGAATACAATATATTCTTCAATGGATTAATGGTAAAAGGATGTGAATCAGTAATATTTAGATGAAATCAAAGGTATCTATAGTCACATGAAGAAATCCTCTAAATCACTATTGATTAGAAAAAATGCAAATTAAATCAACTCTGAGGTACCATCTCACATATATCAGGTTGGCTAATATTATCATGAAAATGATAAATGTTGGAGGGAATATGGAAAAGTTGGGACACTAACTCACTTTTAATGAAATTGTGAACTGATTTAACCATTCTGGAGAGCAATTTAGAATTGTGCCAAAAGGACTATAAATCTCTATATACCCTTTGATCCAATAATATTTCTACTAGTTCTATATTCTGAAGAGAAAAAGGGAAAGGACACATTTGTATGAAAATGTGTATAGCAATTCATTTTTTTTGGTGGCAAAGAATTGAAAAATGAGAAGATACTCATCAATTGGAGAATGCTTGAACAAGTTGTGGTATGTGATTAAAACCACATGCTATAAAAAATGACAAGCAAGATGATAGCAGAAAAACCTATAAAGACCTACATAAACTCATGCAAAGTAAATTGTAAAAATCAGGAGAAAATTGTACAGAGTAACAATATTGTAAGATGATTAATTGTGAATGACTTAACTAGTCTCAGCAACAAAGTGACCCAAAACAATTCCAAAGAACCCATAATGAAAAATGGTCTCTACCTCCAGACAAAGAACTAAATATAGATCAAAGCATACTATTTTTCACTTTCTTTATTTTTCTTTCTTTTTTTTTTTTTTTTTTTTTTTGGTCTGCAACCATGACCAACATGGAGAAAAAGAAAGTGGTTGAACATTGATCAATCATGTCTTTCCCCATTCAATTTTGGCACTTGCTAACCTGGAGCTTTGAGGTCTCTGGGTAGGAAGGAGCTTGCCATTCACCTCTTCCCTCTTTTCACATTACTTCCTAGCAACTGACATTTGTTTTTTTCCCCCAGTGTTCTGAGTTATTGTCCTTTCAGAGTTATCTGTCTTTAAATCTTGGTTGGAAATTATCAGAAATAACAATATTATCAGTAGAGAAATCTTGGATTACCTTTTTCCTTAGTCTTTCTTTTCTGCTTGGGTATGGATGCCATGGTGGGAAGAAGATCCTTGGAAGAGAGGTAGTGTTCAAAAAGAAACCTAGATATAGGGGTTTATTTGTTTGTTTGTTTTTTTGTTTTGCTTTGTTTTGTTTTGTTTTTTCCTGAAGCAATTGGGGTTAAGTGACTTGCCCAGAGTTACATAGCCAGGAAATATAAAGTGTCTGAGATCCCATTTGAACTCAGGTCTTCCTGACTTCAGGGTAGGTGCTCTCTCCACTGCAACAAAAAGCTGTCCCTCTAGATATAGGTTTGAAAAGGACCTTGAAGTTTATGTAGGCCAATGAACCTCCTTTTAATTAACAGTCTAGAAATTGAGGTCCACAGAGATTTAGTAACTTGGATAGAGGTTTTAAGAGACAGAACTAGAATTTGAACTCAGTTGTTTGACACCCCCGCCAATATTTCCCACCATAACATACATGTCTTCCTGATGCTTTTGATTTTGTCCTCCTCCTTTGCCTTCCTCATCCTCTTTGATGTTTTTGTTTGTATTCTTCTCCTTCATTCTCCTTTTTTCCTATCCTCCTTTCCTCTTCTCATCCTTCTCCTCCGCCCTCTCTACCTCTTCCCCCTTGTCCTCCTTCTCCTTCTCCTCCTCTTTTTTCTTCTTCTTCTCCTTCTTCTCCTTCTCCTCCTCTTTCTTCTTCTTCCTTCTTCGTTTTTTTCTTCTGCTTTCTTATCCTTCCCCTGGGCTAGGGGGAGTAGGATATTTAACACTGTGAAAGCCTCATTGGGCTAATATAATTTCATAGGCTTTCTAAATTGTTTTGGGCAAGTACAGTTGACATAGATGGTTGCAGCTATGACCAATAAGTATGAGGTTTCTCCTGTGCTGGATTCAATTCATGCTGTTTCAGAAAAGCAGATTGTTAAGTTTTCAATTTAAGTTATTTATACATCTGAAATCTGTAAATGCCACAAATCAGGATTTAATCTATTAGAAAATATTTAGGCTTAAGAAAGTGGTAGAGAAAATATACATTTATTGTTATTTTATTATTTAGGCTTAAGAAGTGATAGGAAAATGTTGATAATGCAGGTTAAATTTTAGTGTGTCATGAATACATTTTTTTTTTCTTTTGAAATTCAGTTGTTAAACTTTTAACAGCATACTCTGCGGATAGTTACATTAAACCACTGTACAAGAAGGCAAAAATTTGATAGAATATACCTCTCAAAACATTTATGTTACCTTCCCTTTCCTTACCTCCATGGCCTCATTTTTGAGGCTTTCATTTACCAATCACTAAGCTGTCCAAGAGTTTAAGACTTTTGTTGGCTAGGACATGGTAAAGCTTCTCTTCAAAATACTGAAAGTTGTCTTTCTGGCTCTATGCCACTTGAATATCCATCTAGCTGTTTGAGCTCTGGGACAGCTTCTGATTTGAGGATTTTCTGATGAATAGCTCTTTGAGACTGGACAGAATTCTGCAGGTCTTAGGTACAACTCTATTTTTTTTTTTTAATGATAAGTTACTGTTTCAATTCTATGCCAACTAAATGTCTAAGTATAGTGCTTATTTTAGGAAAAGACTCATATAAACTAATTGTATTTCCTAGGTAGAAGGGTAGATAATTTTCATTTTGCTCATTTTTTTGGAGTAGGTTTTAGGTCAATATCTTTTGAATAATCATAGATCTCACTGAATGGTCCCAATTATGTTCTGGGCCTTTATTTAATCATTAAAATATTATTGGAAACAGGAAGATATAGATGGTCTCACCATCATTAGGGGATCTTTCTTCTATTGTCTTCTACAGAGAACATTCTGCATGACAGTGATGAACAACTTCAGTGAGCATATATTTACCTGTTTAATTTCTTGCTTGACATTAATAATTAGAGGGTCACTGAATACAGTTATCTCCATAGCTGCATTTATTAAGGGATCTTGTAAAATCTTAATTTACATATGAGCTCCTACTTATTTTATTGGAGAACTTTTAAAGTTACATATTGCTCTACTTAACCAAATAGTGTGGGTTTTTTTTTTTTCCTTTTGTTTTCTTTTTGGTCAACAAATAACAAACCAAGTGTGATCTGTATTTTTTAACTAATTTTATTCAGATGTGATTTTACTTTTTTAAGAAAGTTCTATAACTTTCTGTCAATGTAGTTTGCCACTTGTACTATAACTTACACTATTAGAGTATTGTTAGGGGATACTGAGAAATCACTTTAAAAGTAACTTGCCTAGGCTTACCTGGAAGAGTATGCATCAGCATGATTTGAACCTAGATTCTTCTGACTCCAAGGCCAGCTGTCTATTTTTGGTTAATTGTGTGAAAATAATGATATGATTTGCTATAAAAAAATCATTTGCAGAAGCCTCACTGTTTTTGTATTTTTCATCAAGAATATATATATATATATATATACATATATATGCATATTTATATATGTATATATACACACACACACACACACATATATATATATATATATATACTCACATATATGTAGATACTAAGATTTAACAAAAATGAGAAAATTGGCACATAGTTATTGATAACTTTTCAATTGTCTTTTTGAGCTAGTATTATCATCCATGATTTTTCCCCTTTCTTTTAGTATATTTCCTTCTTTGAGATATTTTGTAAAATAATCCCTCAATACATCCAGTATTATATTGTCTTCAGTTTGGCTTTCCTCAATTTGTACTTGGCCTGCTATAACTTTTCTCCTCTGTTTTGTGTTCTTAAGTTCAGTTTAAATAAACCACCATGTTTCTATCACCGATGAGCCTCCCAAAAAAACTACCCTATGATCCAAGTACTTTTATTATTTACAAACTATAGCTCATGAGCTTCCTCTACCCATGGACATATTTACTTTTTTCTCCTCAGAGAATATATTTATTTCAAAACAAAGTCATTTAATGAAAGAACATAGTAAAACAAACAATATAAGAGTATCTCTCCTCTTATAAGTCTTAAGCTTACTCTTCCACAAATACACATATGCTTAAATGGATAAGAGATATACATAGGGATAGTGTATGTGGCACAATACATATTTAGAGAGAAGTTCTAGCTCCATAGGAAACATGCATGGTCAGGACAGACATTTGGAGAAGTTATTCATCCCTTTCATGCTATGGAACTTCTGATACTGATGTTATTCTGCTTCCTGCTTGTTTCCCTTACTGTGGGCATCTTGTTTTAGAATTTCCCTGAACATCACTAGGTAGCTAGATGTCCTGCCAGCTTATGTACAACTACTCAGTCATCTTCAAAGTCATCTAGTATCCAAAAGAATTATCAGAATGACTAAGGATACGGTGGTTGATAAACCTCCAGGGGAGGGCATAGTTGCTCTAAGGCTTTAGCTATAGTGTTCTAAGGTCCTAAAATATTCAGAGCTACCTGCAACCAGTTTCTCCTAGGTTGTATATGGATAATTAGCTTCTTCTTAACAGGAAAGCCTACATTGTATTTGCTCAATTCTCTCTCTCAATCAGCAAATATGAAGAAAGCCATGAAGCTTACTTGCAGAAGGGAGCAAATATCAAAACTAAGATCAATTTTGTTATTTGAATAATTTCTTGAGCTTTTCTCTTCTCAACTGTCTCCTTTGAATCTCCCAATTCAATTCTCATCTGATGATGGTCAGAAACAATTTAATTCTTGGTTCTTGTCACAATCTGCAACATGAAATAACCCTATAACTCTACAGTTATCCCTACTACATTGTTATTTTCCCTATTGCTGTTTCAATATATTGTGGGTTTGCATAAAAATTTAAATTGGAATTTTTAAAGAGTTTTCCAGAAACTGCAAGTGACAGAAAAAGTTTAGAAATTCAAAAGTTTATAAACTATGTGTATAATTTTATATAATATCATCATATTTTATGGAAGAGAAACTATTTCTTCAAATTGAAAAAGAGCTTAGTAAAAATATGTTGAGGAAATTTTTTCTTAAAAAAACCCCACCAAAATACTTTCACATTTTCCAATGGAAATGACAAAGAGTGAACTGGTTTCTTTTACCCCATTTCTCTTTCTTTCCTAAAAAATCACTGTCTAGTTGCTTTTTGGTTTCTATTTGGTCTCCATACATATAAGATGGTCAGTGTCATAGTGGGTGGGTGGTAGTGGTGGTGATGTTGTCTAAAGCTCAACATGTCCAACCACTTCTAATATTCTTTTCGACAAATATATTCATAGCATGATGAACATTTAGTTTCTTAATAATTTCTGCACTCTTGACCTCTCCTATTTCTAAAATATGAACCCTATTTTCCTGCATATTTTTGTTATCATTCTTCCATGCCTACCTTTGTCTTAAAATCTCATAATATTAAATTAGGGAATGTTTCAACCTCATCAGCAAAGGAAGAAAAAGTTACAATTATAACTCTAAATGTCAAACTGAATCTATTGTTCCAGGAACAACCTAGGTAAATATTCAGAAGCTTATCCTTACCACTATGTAATAAATTATTTGCATAGGACAACCTATAAAATTAAAAAAAAATTGAAGTGACCCACAGTCCTGTTATACATCTGAAATGACCATGGCTCTTACAAAGGGATGTACAAAGTAATAAAAATCACAGCTTTTTGAAAGCAAATATTAACTTAATGATTGGTAATTTAAAAATGAGATCTTTGTCCAATGACTTACTAATTGGCATTATTGATAGAATTAAGCCACATCAATATTGATTATCATAATAAATGAAATCAAAAGACTAGAAAGAGGTAGTAGCTAAAATCAAAAGATGGTTCACAGTCTCCTCTTAAAGAGAAAAACAAAGGAATTGACAGATAGTTTCATCAAGAGTGCAAAAGCACTTTGTTCTATAGTATTCATGATAAGATGAAAAAGACCACCAAAAAAGTAACTGAAATTTCTGTGCCAACTTTCACTGCAGAAGATGAAGTTTCAGGTTCTAAGATAGCACAACTGGAAGGATCTTTCCCCTTCTGTACAAATGCTTCAAGTCCACATTATTGAACTTCTTAAATAGTTTTTAAAAACATTGAATAGGGGAACTAGAAGAGATCTTCAAGGTTACCTAACTGAATCTCATTTCTCTTAGTATATAAGGAAACAGATTCAGAGAAAAGTAACTTACACAAAGTTATACTGAATTTCATAGCATCATAGATTTAAACCTGGAAAAGACCTTTGAGGCCATTTAATCCCAAAATTCCATTAATAAACAAGGAAGTTACTCAGTTTCCTTGTTTATTAACAGGGGTGAGAGAGACCAAGTTACTTGATTAAGGCTTATCACACTAAGTGGCAGAGTAGGAATCTGAATTCAAATCTAGTATTATATTGTGAGTACACAAACTGGGCTTATGATTAATAAACAAGAATACTACTCTCATATGATTCCCAACTAAGTACATGCCCTAAAGCATCTCATTATGTTGTAAAGTCAGTTTCTTTCTCAGGAATTATATTTAGTTCTTTATTGGTCAGGATTCCATAAACTGCATTTTCTTTCTTTTTGCCAATCATTAACATTATCTGTTCTTGCCTTTGGCAATCTATTCTTTCCCTCTCTTTAAAAGCAGCTAGTGGTTTCTTTCTTTCTTTCTTTCTTTCTTTCTTTCTTTCTTTCTTTCTTTCTTTCTTTCTTTCTTTCTTTCTTTCTTTCTTTCTTTCTTTCTTTCTTTCTTTCTTTCTTTCTTTCTTTTTCTTTCTTTCTTTCTTTCTTTCTTTCTTTCTTTCTTTCTTTCTTTCTTTCTTTCTTTCTTTCTTTCCTTCTTTCTTTCTTTCTTTCTTTTTCTTTCTTTCTTTCTTTCTTTCTTTCTTTCTTTCTTTCTTTCTTTCTTTCTTTCTTTCTTTCTTTCTTTCTTTCTTTCTTTCTTTCTTTCTTTCTTTCTTTCTTTCTTTCTTTCTTTCTTTTTCTCTTGACATTTATTAAATATTTAAACAGATAATGTCCAGTTGTCTCTTGGGAATTTTCTCTCTTTTTTTTTTTTAGCTGTAGTACTATTAATTTCTTCAGGGGTACCTAGTTCCTTTGCTATATCAAAAAAGACTTGAATGCTTTATAAAATATTTGTCCTTCTCTTTGCCTAACCCTTCCCTTATAGGGTTCTTAGTTGTCTTCTTGAAAAGGTTGATTTTAGCCTGGCTAGTGAATCTTGGTTCTTTCTTTCTTTCTCATTAAATGAGTCTAAAGAGTTTTCTAGGACTGTTAAGAACAGACTAACTTCCATAAAGAACTCATTTATGTTGGACCTCCACATCAGTGAGGATCTTTTCAATCCACATTATAATGATTACCATGTTTTACAGCATTTGAATTCACAACTAAAACTTTGAGGAATAATTCTTTGATTGTAGCTGCTAATACTTCAAATATAATGGATTTCCTTGGATTTTTAAATTTTTCTTCTCTTTAATGGGGGTATTGGCACTATCAAATCAACATAAAAGATCAAAACAATTCTCATTTCATTGTTTATCCTTGACAGAATTCAGTGTGGGTAACTTTAGGAGCTCCTAGTATAGGAATCTCCTCCTTTTTAAAAAACATATTTTATAATTATAATGTTTTTTTTGATAGTACATATGCATAGGTATTTTTTTTTACAACATTATCCCTTGCACTCCCTTCTGTTCTGAATTTTCCCCTCCTTCCCTCCACCCCCTCCCCTAGATGACAGGCATTCCCATACATATTAAATATGTTATAGTATATCCTAAATACAATATATGTGTGCAGAACCAAATTTTGTTGTTGCAAAGGAAGAATTGTATTAGGATGGTAAAAGTAACCTGGGAAGATAAACAAAAATGCAAACAGTTTACACTCATTTCCCAGTGTTCCTTCTCTGGGTGTAGCTGATTCTGTCCATCAATGATCAATTGGAATTGGATTAGCTCTTCTCTATGTTGAAGATATCCACTTCCATCAGAATACATCCTCATACAGTATCATTGTGGAAGTGTATAATGATCTCCTGGTTCTGCTCATTTCACTCAGCATCAGTTCATGTAAGTCTCTCAAAGCTTCTTTGTATTTCTCCTTTGGTCATTTCTTACAGAACAATAATATTCCCTAACATTCATATACCACAATTTACCCAAACATTCTCCAATTGATGGGCATCCATTCATTTTCCAGTTTCTAGCCATTATGAAAAGGGTTGCCACAAACATTTTGGCACATACAGGTCCCTTTCCCCTTCTTTAATATTTCTTTGGGATATAAGCCCAGTAGTAGCACTGCTGGATCAAAGGGCATAATTCCAGATTGCTCTCCAGAATGGTTGGATTCTTTCACAACTCCACCAACAATGCATCAGTGTCCCAGTTTCCCCACAGCCCCTCCAACGGAATCCCCTTCTTTATTGGAAATTGACTCCATTTTTTTCCAATCATGCATCTATTTCACTTCAATTTTTTCCTCAGGTTCCCGTTGTCATAGATGATTGTTTCTACAGTCTATATTTCATATTTTTCTGGCATAATTTCTATAAGACACCCCAGTATTTATATAACTTGATGGGGATTTAAAAAGTTACTATCTTGGTTTCCATTTGGTTGGCAAAAAAGAGGAGGATTGTACAAACAAAAACATGGATGGTTCTCATTCTTCTTAAAAAGCATCTATTTTGAGTGCCAATACTTTACCACTAACCCTAACCCTCCTGAGATGTGGGGGAGGGTGTGATCATCTCCTTTTTAGTGCTTTCATCTCCTCTCCTGAAAAGTCAGGGATGGCGTGACCACCTGTGGTCTAAGACAAAAGAAAGTGGTAGATGTAAAGGACTAGAACTGAGCAAATGTACTTGGATAATGGAGCACGTGAGACTAATTGCCAATTGGACCGTTCTCTATTAACTTGTTTGAAGGTTGACCCTCCCTAGCTATTCTGTGCTGACTTGATTGGTGGGACAAAGAGGGGGAAGTGACTTTTGGGGGGGGTAGGAAGAGGAAATTGAGTCTCTCTCTCTCTCTCTCTCTCTCTCTCTCTCTCTCTCTCTCTCTCTCTCTCTCTCTCTCTGTCTCTCTCTCCCCGTTTGAGGGAGGAAGGTGTGTGCGGAGATTGCTAGATCTAATCCCCTGACCTTGACCATAAAAGAAATGCTGGAACTCTGTCTTCCCAGAAATCAGCAGGAGTCAAGATCACTAAACGTCTTTATTCTTGATCTTTTACAGTTAAGGTCAGGGGATTAGATCTAGCAATCTCCACACACACCTTCCTCCCTCAAACGCAGAGAGAGAGAGAGAGAGAGAGAGAGAGAGAGAGAGAGAGAGAGAGAGAGAGAGAGAGAGACAGAGAGAGACAGAGACAGAGACTCACGTGCTCCATTATCCAAGTGCATTTGCTCAGTTCTAGCCCTTTACATCTACCACTTTCTTTTGTTTTAGACCACAGGTGGTCACGCCATCCCTGACTTTTCAGGGAGGTGAGAACCCCAAAAAGGAGATGATCATGCCCCACCTGACTTCTCAGGAGGGGAGATGAAAGCACTAAAAAGGAGATGATCACGCCCTCTCCAACATCTTAGGAAGGGAGATGAAAAGAACCAAAGGGAAGTGGGGATTGCTACCGGGTTTCTAGGTTGAAGGGCCTTATTAGAGACAAGTGTGCACAAATCTATCAGGTCAGATACATTATTCTGTTCCATATATTTTCTAAGCATATTTGAAACATATGTTATCCACTTTTGTTGTAAGAAAATATTATCATTGAAAGTTTTCCCAAGAATTCTCCTGTACTTATGTCAGTGCCCTCAGAACAGTAAATTTTTGGCCAAATGATAATAGCCAATCAGATTTTTTTTTACTTAGTAAATAGAGTTGTTACAAGTGACTCTCTCCAATGATATATTAATATAGATAGTTTTTTACATAAGTGGAGAGTTCCCTTTAAGTTAAATGGGTTCCGTGGTGAGGAAGAAAGAGCAGTGACAGAGATGTGAGAACAAGAGGAGAAACAGTAGGGTCAACCAAGAGAACACACACATGCAGGTAGCTGGGCAGAGTAATGCAAAGATCTTCCCTCTCAGCACTGGAAGTCTCAAGGCAAGCCCTTAAGTTTCTTGGAGGTGGGTGATGATCTTGGGTATCTTTTGGGTGAATTAAGTTAAGGGGCTGAAGTTAAGAGAACACAGTACTGTACAACAAAGTTAACATAGGTTTTTGGGGAATAAGGGATTCTTTCAGAAGTCTTTGGGTGAAGTTAAATTTGCATAATGAGTTTATATAACATGAGAACTGTCTGTACTCAGATTGAAATATTCTTTTAAGAAATGGCAGTCATGGGGGCAGCTAGGTGGCACAGTGGATAGAGCACCAGCTTTGAATTCAGGAGGACCTGAGTTCAAATCTGATCTCAGACACTTAACACTTCCTAGCTGTGTGACCCTGGGCAAAAAAAAAAAAAAAAAAAAAAAAAAAAAATTCCAGTCAAAGCACTGACCACATCAGAATCATTGCTTCCAACTAATTCTCTGTAGTTATCTAATTCTATAATATATTATAATTACTACACACCTCTGGTTTCTCTTTACTAGTCATTAGATTTTTAAGATCCTTGAGGGTAGTAACGTACCTTCTTTTCACTTTTAAATCTCCAGAAGTCCACTGGGTCCTCCTCTTTGCAGATTTTCTCATTGTATCACGTTTCAAGACTCTCCAAAGCTGTTTCAATGAGATCCACAATTGCTCAAGTCTCACTCTTCTAAATAAATTTATCAATCTTGTGTTCCAAAAATTTCCCTCACTTTCCCCTGCACCCTTTCCCAGACAGCAAGTAATCCAATATATATTAAACATGTGCGATTTTTCTATACATATTTACGCAAATATCATGCTGTACAAGAAAAATCAGATCAAAAATAAAAAAAAATGAGAAAGAAAACAAAATGTAGGCAAACAACAACAAAAAGAGTAAACATACTATGTTATGTCCACATTCAGTTTCCACTGTCTTCTCTCTGGATGCAGATGGCTCTCTTCATTGCAAGATTATTGTGAATCATTTCACAGCTGAAGAGAGCCACGTCTATCAGAATTGACCATCAAATAATCTTGCTGCTGCCATCTATAATGATCTCCTGGTTCTGCTCATTTCACTTAGCATGAGTTCATGTAAGTCTCTCCAGACCTGTCTGAAATCATCCTGCTGGTCATTTCTTATAGAACTATAATATTCTATAATATTCATATACCATTATTTATTCAGCCATTCTCCAACTGATGGGCATCCACTGAGTTTCCAGTTTCTGGCCACTACATAAAAGGCTGCTACAAACTTTTTTGCACATGTGGATCCTTTTCCTTCCTTCTTTGGGATACAAACCCAGTAGAAACACTGATGGATCAGAGGATATGTACAGTTTGATAGCCTTTTGGGCATAGTTGCAAATTAATCTCCAGTATGGCTGGATCAGTTCACAATTCCACCAACAATGTATTAGTATCTCAGTTTTCCCACATCTGCTCCAACTTTTGTCATTACCTTTTCCTGTCATTTTAGCCAATCTGAGTGGTGTATAATGGCATCTCGGAATTGTCTTAATTTGCATTTCTCTGATCAATAGTAATTTAGAGCACCTTTTCATATGACTAGAAATGGTTTCAATTTCTTCATCTGAAAATTATCTGTTCATGTCCTTTGACCATTTATCAACTGGAGAATGGCTTGAATTCTTATAAATTTAAATCGATTCTTTCTATTTATTTTAGAAATGAGGATCAGAACCCTTAAATGTAAAAGTTTTTCCCAGTTAATTTCTTCCCTTTACATCTTGTCTGCATTGGTTTTGTTTGTACAAAAACTTTTTTAACTTAACATAATCAAAATTATCCATTGTGTCTTCAATAATGTACTTCAGTTCTTCTTTGGCCACAAATTCCTTCCTTCTCCAGAGATTTGAGAGGTAAACTATCCTTGATTCTTTGAATTTGCTTATAATATCACTCTTTATGTCTAAATCATGAACCCATTTAGACCTTATCTTGGTATACAGTGTTAAGTGGGGATCAAACCCTAGTTTCTACCATAATAATTTTCAATTTTCCCAGCAGTTTTTGTCAAATAATGAGTTCTTATCCCAAAAGCTGGGGCCTTTGGGTTTGTCAAACACCAGATTACTACAGTCATTGACTATTTTGTCCTGTAAACTGAACCTATTTCACTGATCAACTACTTTACTTTTTAGCCAGTACCAAATGGTTTTGATGACCACTGCTTTACAATATAGTTTTAGGTCTGGTATCCATTCACCACCTTCATTTGCATTTTTTCATAAATTCCCTCGAAATTCTTGACCGTTTGTTATTTCAGATGAACTTTGTTATTATTTTTTCCTAGCTCTGTAAAGTAATTTCTTGGGAGTTTGATTGGTATAACATTGAATAAGTAGATTAATTTAAATAGTATTGTCATTTTTATTATATTAGCTTGGCCTACCCATGAAGATTTGATATTTTTCCAATTGTTTAGATCTGACTTTATTTATGTGAAAATAGAAATTATAATTGTGTTTTTATAGTTCCTGACTTTGCCTTGTCAGGTAGATTACCAAATACTTTACATTATCTAGTTATTTATCCAGTTATTTTAAATGAAATTTCTCTTTCTATCTCTTACTGAGGGACATTATTGGTAATGTATTAAATTGCTGATGACTTATGTGGATTTATTTTGCATCGTGTAAATTTGCTAAGTTGTGAATTCTTTCTAGTAGTTTTTTTAGCTGATTCTCTAGGATTTTCTAAGTATAGCATAATGTCATCTGCAAAGAGTGATAATTGGTTTCTTCATTATTTATTCTAAATCCTTTAATCTCTTTTTCTTCTCTTATTGCTAAAGCTACCATTTCTAATACAATATGGAATAGTAGTGGTGATAGTGAGCAATCTTGTTCTGCCTCTGATGTTCTAGTCTATCCCCATTAACATGATGCTTGCTGACAATTTTAAATAGATGCTACTGATCATTTTAAGGAAAACTCCATTTATTCTTATACTTGCTATTGTTTTTTTTTTTTTTTTTAACAAGAATTGGTGTTGGATTTTGTCACATCCTTTTTCAGCATCTATTAAGATAATGATATGATTTTTGTTTTTGGTTATTGATAGTCAATTATGTTAATAGTTTTCCTAACAAGTGGATATCTTCAACATAGAGAAGAGCTAATCCAATTCCAATTGATCAATGATGGACAGAATCAGCTACATCCAGAAAAGGAACACTGGGAAATGAGTATAAACTGTGAGCACTGTCTTGTTTTGTTTTGTTTTGTTTTTCTTCCCAGATTATTTTTAGCTTCTAAATACAATTCTTCCTTTGCAACAACAACAAAATTTGGTTTTGCACATATATATTGTACCTAGGATATATATAAAATATTTAATATGTATGGGAATGCCTGCCATCTAGGGGAGGGGGTGGAGGGAAGGAGGGGAAAAAATTGGAACAAAAGGGAGTACAATGGATAATGTTGTAAAAAAAATACCTATGCATATGTATGTCAAAGAAAATGTTATAATTATAAAAATTAATAAAAAATTTAAAAAATTAGTTTTCCTTTCTTTCTTTCTTTTTCTTTCTTTCTTTCTTCTTTCTTTCTTTCTTTCTTTCTTTCTTTCTTTCTTTCTTTCTTTCTTTCTTTCTTTCTTTCTTTCTTTCTTTCTTTCTTTCTCTCTTTCTTTCTCTCTTTCTTTCTCTCTCTCTCTTTCTTTCCTTCCTTCCTTTTCTTCCTTCCTTCCTTCCTTCCTTCCTTCCTTCCTCCTTTCCTCCCTTCCTCTCTTCCTCTCTTCCTCTCTTCCTCCCCTTTTTCTTTCTTTTCTTTCTTCCTTTCTCTTTCTTCCTTTTCCTCTCGACTCAAACTCTACACTGAATGCTCAGTTTTGCATTCATCACTTTGTAACTTCAGGTCATTGGATCCTTTCCACATTAGAATACCTTTTCTTGATATTCTCAATTCTTTTGTGCTCTTCTTGATCCTTTTCCTCCTCAAAATGGCTTCTTCCATTATAGACTAATATGTACCTTTCCTCCTCTTATCTAAGAATGCTTCATTTCTGTTTGTTTTTCCTCCAGTATTCTTCTTCCTATTTTCTGTCACTTGTATAATTCTTATGTCAGGGGTTGCTACAAGACCAAAGGACCTGGACACATTTTGGGGAATTTCTCAATTCTTTTGGACAATTGCCTCCTCTCAGAAAATCTGGAAACATCTTTATTTTATACCACAGAGGATATTGTCACCATTTTTCCTTGCAGTAGCATGATTTACAGTACTCAAAGAATGAAAAGATTTATTTAAAGATAAAACACAGAACCCAAAATAGGGCTTTGGAGAATTCATGGGAAATAATGATGGTCACTTCCCAAAATACTACATGGCCTCAATTATATTCATACTGTAGTGTTTCCTGTACTTTAGATATTCAGCAGAATAAATCTTTTTATTTTTAAATTTAAGTTATTTTCTTTAAATAGCATTTTAAATTCTTTCATATTTTTGGCTATATCTTAGTAGAATGACATATATTCACTTGTGTGTATATATTTGTATTTTGTAATTATTTTTGAATGAATTTGTCTTTATTTTCTCATAGATTTTATTATTGCTCTAAGAATGCTGACAATTTTTGATGTTCTATTTTGTATCCTACCCTATATTGAAGCTATTAGTTGACTCCATTTCTTTGCTGATTTTCTGGGGTCCTATAAATAAAGCATCCTATATTTTGCAAATTGTGTCTTTCCTTTGCCAAAGATACTCCTTTTCAGCATCTTTCTCTCATATTGTTACTACAGCTTACATTACTAGAACTATGCCAAATAATAGTTTGGAGAGGATGGGATTTTTTCTTTATTATTTTGTTTATTGACAAAGCTTTTAATATTCCTCTTTTGTAAATGTTAGTTTTAGGTAATATATTTTTGTTAATGTTATGTATAAGTGACTCCACTATGCACATGGTAGTGTTGATAGAAAAATTTAATGTTGTATTTTGTCAATCAATCAACATGCAATTAAAATGCATCTATTATGTGCCAGACACTATGTTAGGCACTGATACAAATACAATGATGTAAAAAGTCCTGCTCACAAGGAGCTTATACTCTAATGGATACAAGAAGTACATATACAAATCTCTTATAATGAAGAAGGCATATTAATATATGGAAAATATCAAGACAATAGGTGCAAATAAAATATTTAAATATAAGGGTTTTTTTGTTTGTCTGTTTTTCCTGAGACTGGGATTAAGTGACTTGCCCAGGGTCACACAGCTAGGAAGTGTTAAGTGTCTGAGACCAGATTTGAACTTGGGTCCTCCTGAATTCAGGGCTGGTGCTCTATCCACTGAGCAACCTAGCTGCCCCCAAATATAAGTTTTTTTTAGGAGAGTGAGATTGGCAGTTGATGGTATCAAGCATGCATTTATGTAGAAGTTGGTATTTGAGCTCCATCCTGAAACAAGAGAATTATTCTACAAGTAAGAAATGAGGAAAGAGAACATTTGAGGCACATAAAAGGACTTTTTCTCTCCCTGAAATAATTGTGTGGCCTGACATATTTTTGTTTTTAGCCTAAAGAATTATGTTTTCCTAATGCTGAATTTTCCTTGCATTTGTGAATAAATCCAGGTTGATATTAGTAAATATTTTTCATATATTTTATTATGGGCTTTTTGCAGTTTTATAGAAAAGTTTTACATTGAAATTCATTAATGACATTAGTGTACAACACTTTCTCTTAGTTTTATTTGGGTATTGGGAACATATCTATCTCAAAAAAGAAATTTGGCAGTATCTTCATTTTCAGTTTTTGAGAATATGTATTCATGTTTAAGTAGCATAAAAATTCATTTTCTTTAAATATTTGATAGTATCCATCTGTAAATATATGTGAACTAAGTTGTTTTTTTTTAAGTTCCCACATAGGCAGTTTACTTTTTTTGAGTGTAAAATTCTTATTTCATGTTCTAATAATAGGGTTAGTTCATATCTTTAGATGTAATACTCAATTTCTTTTTTCTTGGTTTTGTTAGTAGTTCTTTTCATTTTCTCTCTATTGTGATTTTTACCCTGTGAATTTTTTATTTAGCAATTTTATTTCTTCTCTTTTTATATCCTATTAAAAGCTAATAGTTAACTAAAGGTTTATTTTGTTAGTCTTTTCAATTAACCAGCTTTTAGTTTTGTTTGTCATTTCTATATTTTTTTCATATAATTCATTTCTCCTCTGATTTTAAAACTTCCTATTTTTGTAATTATTTAAAGTTTGTTTATTTTCTGGTTATCTAGTCTTTTAATTGCACACTACATTAATGAATCCTCTCTTGATATTAATATTTAGATCTATGTTTTTTTCTCTGAGGATTGCTCTAGCTGAATTTCAGAAATTTTTTATATTCTCATCATTATCATTATTATTCTCTTCTGCATAGTTATTAAGTACTTCTATGACTTATGCTTTGAATTACCCCGTTATTCAACTTATCATTGTTACATTTCCACTTAAATCTGTATTTTTAAAAACTTATTTGTGTCAATTACTATTATTATTAATTCATAGTATAATAAATATATAGATCATATATTCGGTATTTCTCCTTTTTAAACTTAATATTTTATTTCTCTGTGCCTTAGCACCTGATCATTTTTTTGCCTGTAAAAAGATATTATGTAATGCTGTAATATATGTATTTTAATATTTGCCATTCAAAAGAAACCATAATCTTCTGCCCTTTCTTCCCATCCTTCCTCTAGTTCCTTTTCCTTAAGGTAGCTGAGCAGAATCAGTGCCAACAGTTTTTTATGGAAGGAGCATTTTCAAGCTTAGCCACTACTGTGAAGGGAATGAAGCTTTTGAAGCACATGATTACAAAATGGCAGAGTAATTTCTCTGATGTTATTTCACAGACATTTAAAAACTTTTGTTATGTCCTCATTTGGATTTAGCATTTAGCTATCCTATATCTTGTACACTATTTTTTCTGAGGTTTGGGGGTTGAAAAACTTTGAGGAAAAATATTCTTCCATTTTGGTGATCATATGATTTCTCTCCTACTGAGACTTTTGTGGTTGGCTCTTGCCAAGGTTCTCTTTCATGATTTTTCTAGCTGGTTTCTGGATTTCCTTCAAATTATTGCTTCCTCTTGATGCTTCCTATAAGAATTTCTGTCATCCTGCACAATTTTTTTTTCTTTTTTGTTCATAGGATTTTAACAGATACTGTAGAGGAAGGGACTATATTTTTGCCTTCCTTTGTATCCATATCTCTTAACACAGTACTTGGCCCATAGTAAGTAATTGTCTCCTATCTTCCATATTTCCTTACCTGCAGTGTTCTTTAGTTTCTAGAAGACAGTATCTGTCATTCCATTTCATAAGGAAACAACTCTTCCCCTTGGGGGGAAAATACTTCAGAATTCTTCTAGTATTTAGCTTAAACAAAGCTCTAGTTTATTATCCCTCTTTTTTGGAGTACTCTTTTATACCATGGTTCCTGAGATCTCTAGTCTTCCATGAGAGTATTCCTAGGACTAATATTGGGACTCCTTAATCAATTTTTTATCCCAGGATCCAGGTTGCCCACTTCTGAATCATTTTGGCACCTCTCAAGGTCTATTTTAGATATGGGTATAGGTTTTTTCCCCCTGTCATGTACCCCTTTGAAAGACTGGTGAAACCGTGGACTCCTCAGGAAAAATCCATAAAATTATCATGCTTATGATTTTAATAAAAGGATAAACTGAGGTAACTTTTCAAGCAAGATAACATTTATAAATAAGCGCATGCAACCTGTCAATAAGGACTAGCAACAACTCCCTTCTCTTATGATACTGAGAAATGCTCATTATTTAACTCTGGGTTTGAGCAGCCCAGACTTTAGAGCAACAAACCAGATAGCCTTGAAGGATAGTTTGATGGAGTAAAGATATCAGATCTGATTCCCTTTTTTTTCCACACATATTACCTAAGATCAGCAAAACTCTTTGAGGCAAGAAGAGCTGAATTTTTAAACAACCCATTACAGGACAGCTGAACTCTGAACTAAGAGATAAAGATCTATAATGTAAACAATTATACTTCAAAAGCAGTTGTTTGTAGATAAAATAGATAAAAATTGATACAGGATAAGAGTCAATGTTTTCAAAATGAAATACATAGGATTACCAAAAAAACCTATTATATTGGAATATAATTATTAAAAAGAATGTTCATAGATCCCAGGTTAACAATCTGGCCTAGAGATTTGGCAAAGTCTCTCACTCTTACCTAATTGTTCATTTGGACCTTTCAATTCCCTCTAGGATTAGTTCTCATTATATTTAGAATAGGGAGATAGAACTGGAAAAAAAGTCAATTATTCTTTCTATGATGTTGATCCTTCACTTGTAAAAGTGAAATTTTATTGTCCCTCACATCTGTGTTTCTCTACTTCTTTCCCCTTATGCCAATTATAATATCTTTGTTTTTCCAGGTTCTTACTTATTCCTGTAAGCCTACTCTTTCACTGGCTATCACTCCTGTTTTCATTATCCTTTTTTTCAAAGTTCTTGCTCAGATGAAAACTGTTTCCTTTTTTATTGTGAAAGCCCTTCCTAAAAAAACAACAACAAAAAAATTCCCAAAACAAAAATCAAACAAATAAAAACAGAAAGTCCTTCCTTGGAACATTTTGTATGCACATGCCTTTTCCTACTCAGATTAGGGATCAGGGAACTTATTTGGGGGATTTAGAGGTAAAAGGGACATTGAAAAAATTATCTACTCTGAGCCTCTTTTATAGATGTGGAAAATGGGCATACAGTTTGGTGAAGTGAATTTTCCAAAGTCACATAGCTATGCAATTGAAATTCACATTTCTGACTTTGAATGCTTTTCAACTTTTAAATATGGAAATTGTTTTTCCCCTCTTTATATTTTTGGTATAGAATTGGTATGTTCAATATCTGGAACACTGTAGATCACAATCACAAATACTGGTTTTAATTGATCTATAGCTAAATCTTAGAAGAAATAAAGACACTTTTTACATCAAAAATATACTTAAATGGTAATTAGCTTTTCTCTCTATGCCAATTTATAACTCTCCTGTCTGGAGATGGAGGCCAACTCCTAGGAACCTTGCTTTTGGGGAAGTTGAGAACAGTGGATTGTTTGAGCTCAGGAGTTCTGAGCCACAGTAGTGTTAAAGATAATTGGGTACTTCTATCATGTTTGGTACCAATGTGATGGGTCACCTGGGATTAGGTTGATTACAGAAGGGGCAAATTGGCCCATATTGGAAACCAAATAAGTCAGAGTTTTCATGCTGATCAGCAGTGGCATTGGATTCTTAAAGTAGCTGATGTACTTCCAACCTCAAAAATAAACAAATGAATATAAATAGATTAAAAAAAACTTTTTGAAAAGTAACACATCTGTAAAACAATCAATCCACAATTATTTATTAAATACCTACTGTGTAAAGCACTAGGGATATAAAAACAAAAGTTAAATAATTTCTACACTCTAAAAATAATATTCCATTAAGGTAGAAAACGTACTAATGTATGTTTATATTTAATGTTTCCTTCTAGAGATAATTGAGATCTACTGCAGCTTACTGAGTAAATAACTGACATGATTAGACCCTGTCCATCTCCAGTACTTGGTTATGGCTTTCACTAGTTAAATCTCTCTGGAAAATTTTCATCTGACTTAAAAATACCATCCTTTGTAATAATTTCATTCTGTAGTAAATTGAAAAGGTATTTAGTTTTGCTTAATTCAGCAGCATAATGAAAATGCTTTCCAACTGGAAAAACTTCTGGAGACTTTCCCCTGATATTCTCATTCCCATTTCTGCCCCCACATCAAATAGGTTATATTTGTTTGGCTATCTGAAGATGACATCAGAGTCTTTGTTGCCAGGTGTTTGAATCTTTGAAAAGATGTCCTTTGAGTTCATTTCTGCTGAATTTATGAGGGTCCCTATTGCAGAGATCTATGTCAGCAACTTGTCTTTCCTATGTGGCATATCCCTTTGAGAAATCTTCCTTTGAAAGGATCCTCTGTCTCTGTCTGCCCTCTTCTCTTTGCTTAGCTGTGTGGGTCATCTTTTATTTCTCCCTTCCTTTTCCTCCTTTAATGTGGCCTTTATACCAGGGAGGGTAGAAACTCCATTAGCATCTGTTTGTTTTTTCCCTTCCCCCTCACTTCTTTTAAATTTCCCCTGCACCATGCCTCTGAAACTCCCCAATCTCTTTTTGCAGCCCTTCTCCTGAAAGGTTTTCATTCAGTATTCACTGCTGAAATTCTCCAGGAATTGTACAGGAAAGCTACAACTCTTGGATCTATATGAAGGTTTGCCATTGCTCTTTATATAATCCTTCAAGTTTCTTACCTTTGATCAATCACTACTGTTTTATTGTTTTTTTTCCCCTTTCTTTCCTCTAAAATTCATGCTTCATTTCTTCCTGCTACATGATACAAAGGACAGAGTACTGAAATTGGAGTCAGGAAGATCTGAGTTCAAATCTTGTCTCAGACACTAACTATAGACTACTGGGAAAAGTGTGACTAATTAACTACTATTTGTCCTATCTTCAAAATGAGGATAATAACAGTATTTACCTCATAGGGTTGTATGAGGATCAAATGAATTAATATATGTAAAGTGTTTTGCAAATCTTAAAATATTACCTAACTGGTAGCTATTATTATTTTTTTATTATTGTTATTATCATTACTTCTCTAGAAGCTCCTATATCCTTCCACTGTTCTTCCTCAACAGCCTTAACTGCCTTGTCTTCTTTCTTCCCAGAGCAATAGCCCTTATGTCAGACATTCCCAAAGTATAAAAGGATTAGAAAATATCTTAGAGACTATTGGGCCCAACTCCTGCATTTTATACTTGAGGAAACTGAGGATCAGGGAGATAATGTGATTTGCTCAAGATATACAGGTAGTGAAGAGATGATCCAGGACTCAAAATAAGGAATCTGACTGTCAAGCTATTGCTCTTTCCCTTTCACCAATCTGACTCATTTCATCCTTATAACCTGTTCTGTTAGTTGGGGAAATCAAATATTGTTATGTCCATTTCATAGATGAGAATGCTTGGATAGAGAGAGTTTAAAGGCCTTGATTGAGTTCATATAACCCTAAGTCCTATGGGTCTTGACCTTCCCTTCAGGTTTTAGCTTGATATGACCTTAGAAAATCTCTATCTCTTTTTTTTTTTTTTTGGATATTTATTTGTTTAATATGATTAATTATTTCCTTCATTCCCATTTCTCACTAGGGGAATATATTTTATTCAATTTTTTTGAATATTAATAGAAACATCATGGAACATACATAGAGCTTTGGCATTTATATGGAGGGGTAGGTAGAGTGCTAGATTTAGATTCAGGAAGATGAATAAAAATCCAGCCTCAGGCACTTATTAGTTGTATGGCCTTAAGTAAGTCATTACCTTAGCTTTTTTTCTCTGCAATATAGGGAAATAATGGCATTTATTGCACAGGACTGTTGTGTGGACCACATATGTAGAGTATTTTGCAAATCTTATAGTTCTCTGTAACTATTTATTTCCTTCTCTCTCTCCTCCCTATACCATGTTTCTCTGGATTTCAGATCTGATGAGTCACCTCTTGTTGGGTTACCCTCAAGCCAGTATGAAGCCCGGAGTGAAAACATTAGTTGCTACCCATCAGGGTAGAAATGTCAGGGAGCTCCTTTGACTTGTCCTGTGTTAGACAGAGCTGAAATTGCAAAGGTTACATCTCTGGGCTAGCTTTCCCTTTGTTTATAGAACCTGTCAGTCCAGACTAGAAGGACATTCATTCAATTGACTGGGAACAATCTGCTCTTCACTACGCTGGCTGATTGCCACCTAATATCTTATGCTTTTCCTGGTGATTGCAAATCAATGGTTGGACAATTTATTCTCTTCTCTTCCTACGTCTTCAGGTTAAGCTAACAGGTCTGTCATTTCCAGGGTCATCTTTTTTTCCTTCTCTAAAATCAGACCTAACACTTTCCCTTTTCCATTCCCCCAGATTTCTCCTATCCTCTAGGATTTCTCAAAAATGTATATTTGGATAATGGCTCAGTGGCTTTTCACAAATCTCTGCCAGGTCCCTAAGTACTAGAGGGTGCATTTCATTAAGCCATACCAATTGGACTATATCCAGTTTCTCCAGGGTGGTTTTTTTTTTTTTTTAACATATCCTTCCCTGTTTTTTTTTTTTGGTCTTTCATCTTATCATCCCATCATCACATTTGAGACTTGTTCCATGCTCATTGCTCATTTCTGATCTTTTCTTCTAAAAGCAGAATTGAAAAAAAAAAGATATGAAAAGCTTGTTTCTTTTTTTTTTCCCCCAGCATGGTCTGTTAGGATATTGTTTGTTTCTGAACTTATAGAACCTTGTTTTTATTTTAAGACATATGTTTTATCTGTGCCTTTTGCTTTTATATCATAGTCATTTCTTGAAGTAACTAATCCACCCTCTTTTCACATTAAACCCTCCCTTGTAACAAAGAAGAAAAACAAAAGTTAAGCAAAACCATCCTGTACAGTGATTATGTCTGACAATATATATAGCACTCTGCCCTTGAAGTCTCTAACCTCTTGGCTGAAAGAAACAAGGTATGCTCCATTATTTGTTTTCTAGAATAATTGTTAATTTCTTATATGCTTAAGTTCAGCTTCCTTTAATGATCTTTGCATTTATAGTGTTCTTGTTGTGGAGATCATTACTTTGCACAGCCATCTTTTTAAACAACACTCAGACTTTAAAAGATTTCTTAGATAACTCTCATGATGCAGTAAGAAAAAAACCCCAAACTATTAGTGTAGTGAGGGTTTTGCACATGTCTGGACCACCTCAGATGACATCACTCATATGGAAGATGCTGAGCACCTGTATCTGGGGTAGGAGAAGACTTAAACATGCCTTTTCTGCATTGACCTACCATGTGTTTGGGAGCAGTTTTTTTTTTCCCCATTGGCTCTAAAACTGGAACTGTCTGCATATTTAAAATGGCCTAATGAAGTATCCATGAGCACTTTGTTCCATTTGAGTCTGAAGAAGAAGAACTCCACTCACATGGTATCATAAAGGGAAGGATCCAAAATTTGTCCTCTCCCCTCCCTTTAGACCATGCTTTGGGCCCGATGAACAAGTCTGAGTGGTTTGTCTTTTTTTTAGGGAGCAGAGTTCCTGATTTAGCTCAGAGTCTAGAGTACTGTAGCCCAGAATCCAGGTGATATACTGCAGCCATTCCAATGGCAGTGCTTGAAAAGCATAGATATGAAACACTATCTCAGCAGAAGCTGATAGTACCAGTTTTGTACTTTTAATTAATTGGGACTAATACTGTGTAGGAACTCGGCTAACCTGTGAGCTTAATCCCTTCTGACTCCTAACCCTACTACCAACTTTGTTTAGAAGATATTATGTTCCTGAAGTGCTGGAGAAAATGTTTGTATGTTTGGGTTTTTTTTTTTTTTTTTTTTTTTTGGTATAGGCTTGAAGTAAATATCCTTTTGTGAAAACTAATATGGTAGTAAGTATTTAAATGGAATTAAGTCTCTCAAACTAAAGGAATAGATTTAATGGATGATAGAGAAAAAAAGATCTCCCCAGCTCCCCTCCCTACTGGAGAGTCCCATGGTCTAGTATTAAGAAGTCAGTATTTAAGCTTGTCCGGAATCAGAAGTCACCAGAAGTAAAATGTCAAGTAAGAGGTTTGTTCCAATTGGTTAGCATACTTTATAACACCCCTAGTTCCTGCATAAAAGCACCTAGTTAACAGAAAAAATTACTCAAGAAGTTGGAGTATGTGGATTTCCAGTTTAGAAATTCCTTCGAAGAGAATCTGCCTAGAATTGAAGGGAGGAGTAGATGTGGGAGGAAGAAATAGCTTTGCTTTGGTCTTGTCCAGATCTCTTATTCTGCTGCATAGAGTTTGAAGGTCCTATCTTCTCATCAATATACTAAATGGCTAAGTTGTTGATCTTAGATCAGTTGATGGCAAGATCTACAATGAGAACCAAGGACAAGTTGGATGCAGGCTCTCCATGGTTAAAGGAACTTAATGAGTACCTTATGAATGAGAGAAAGAGATTTTTAGCACCAAGGAGCTGTGAGTCACCCCTATGCCATTCATCCTTTCTAAGACTGAATCCATTTCCCCTGGACAATCTTTTTACTTGTAAGAAAGGATGCCATAGACTTACAGATGTTTTTATAGTAATTGTTCCTGTTGTTCCTTTTAGAACTTTCTTAAAGCTACTTAAGGATGGCTGGCTAGAATGATCCTCTTGTTGGCAATCTAGAGGAATGGAAAGAATATGCCCCTGGGGGACTAAGCAAATGACATCACAGAATTATTCCTGACTCTTTAGGGTTGCCTTCCAAAACCCAGAGAGGGAGATGGAGCTAGCTTGCATAACTTCCCAGTGAGAGTGTGACTTGGGAGGAGCCTCAGAGCTTAGTGGACTATAGTAGATACTGTTATTCTAGTGTCTGGTTTCTCTAGGCTGATGAGGAAGAATTTCTAAACAGTGCTAGCTTTGGGAGAAATTCAGGGAATTTAAAATATCTCCTCCCCCAGTCCCAATCCATAAGTGAGTTGGAGGTATCAACATTGCCTGTGAACAAGCCTCTCAGGTCAAGATGATACCCGTTATTGTGTTTTGGTTGAGGTTGTGAACTACTCTTTGGGGTGAAAAAGGGGAAGAGACAAATTTCTGCTTTTTCCATTTTACTGCATTAATTTAAGGGGAAAAGGAAAAGAGTGTGTGTTGTGAATGTGTGTCTGTGTCTGTCTGTGTGTGTAGATGTAGTAGAGGGTGTAAGCCATAGAAAGGGGTAGCTCATTTGACTAGAGTTTGTTCTGAGCCACAATCAGCCAATTTTTAGGATTCCCTGTGTCTTTTTTTTTCTTTGTAAGGTTCTACAGTGTGTTCCCACACTTTGAGATGTGCTCTTTGAATACCTCTGAACAAAGACTTAGAGTGTAAAATCTCACCAAATCTATGGGAAGTAACTTATCAAATGCTTCTAAAATTTCATGTCATGTAATCCCATCAGATTGATTTTAGAACTCTTAAAACTCATCTGGGGACTCCCTGATCAATCCCACTTACATGATAATGTTTTATTTATCTTTTCCAATGTTTCTATCTTGGAAATAGACCTTTCTTCCTATATATATTAGGGATCATTTAGGTATAAGAAATGATGACTTCATCATTCATGGGAACTAGTATTCCAGTGTGCTTGCTCCTTTGGGACACCTTTCCAATTTGTTTTTAGCATTTGAGGGTTGAATTCCCATAAGGACAGCTTCTATCTATGATTCTACAGGGAACCTCATGAGACTACAATCTTACTAAAGATAAGAAATCTCCACTGATGTATTTCATTCTGGTTCAGACAACGGACACCATTAGCTTCTAGCAAAGGCATTTACTAAAACCAAATAATAAGAACAATCACTATAAAACAATTTCTCCTATAAACCTGGGCGCATACTATCCTGAAAACACAAATAGTGTCCATAGGAAGAATCAACACAAACCTATAATATGATGGTTCTAAAATTCAAGTTAGGATATAACACATGTAACAAAGAAAACTCACAATTTCTGGTGCTTCAGGGTCTGAAAGTCTTATCCCTCTTAGAATTCTCTAGCTTTTCCCTTTGGATGCAGTATCTCTATTGGGTGGGGTCTGTTTTCTTTTTTCTTCCTCACTTAGATAATTGTCTTTCTGTATCAAAGCCTGTGTGTGTGTGAATGTGTGTGTGTGTGTGTGTGTGTGTGTGTGTGTACTGGAAACTCCTTCCTCATTACAGAGATTTCATTCATTCACAGGAAACTCCCAGATTTCAGAAGACTCCAACTCTCACATTCTAGACGAGATGTTCCCTTTTCTGAAACTGGAAACATCACCAACATTGGGGGCAGAATAGAGAGAGATCCCTTCTCTTAATATCCAACTATGGATCAAAAAAAAAAGTTTTATTATAAAGGAAAACCGTAAAATATTTTGAGCAGTCCAGAGAGAAAAAGCTGTATTATTTAAAAAACCACATCATTTTAACTGTCAAATACTTAACTGCCTTCCCCAGACCACAGTGTTTTCACCTACCTAACCACCCACTCAACCAACACATTTAGATTCAAGATTTCTCATGTTTGTGAAAACTATTAGCATAGATCTACTTTGAATCAAAGTGACAGAAATTATCAACAAAACCTTTTGCAAGCCTGGGTAGGTATAAAATAGTTGGATGGTGTGAAATAATTTCCCCACCAACAAACAACCCAACCCCAGTAGGTTGTGGCTCACAAGCACCTCTTCCTATTTTGAGCTGACTCTTATTTGCCTCTTTTTCCTGAGTTCCTTTTTCCTAACTGTCAGTGGAGCAGGACTTGCTTTTATACTCTTCTTGTTATCTGGAAAACAGCCCACAGACCTCTCAGACTTCTGTTAAAAGGAATTTTTTATTATGCAATTCAGGGGGACAAGATAATAATAAAAGGAAAAAAATACAAATGTCAATTAAATGATCCCAGTCCTACAGATCAGACGAGTAAGGGTTCATAACCAGTTATTCCACTTAATAATTGTGGACAAAACATCCACAAAGAATGTAATTTCATTCATCTTCAGGTTTTTTTTTTCATTTTTTGTAAAGAGAGTATGGAGCTAGGAAGAGCTGAATTCAATTTTTGCCTCCCATAGTTTCCAGCTATGTGACCCTGTGCAAATCACGTAATCTTTGTTTTACTCATCTGTAAAATGGGGGAAATAACAGAATTTATCTCCCAGTGTTTTGAGGATCAAATGAAAGAATATTTGTGCACTACTTCATAGGACTTCTAACATTACTTTGTTGTTCAGTTTCTTAGTCATGTCCAACTCTTCATGACACCATGGATCACAGAACACCTGGCTCTTCTATCCTCCACAATGTCTTAAAATCTGAGTTCATGTTAATTGTCCATTTCATCTTCTGCCATCCTCTTTTCCTTTTATCTTCAATCTTTTCCAACATCAGGGTCTTTTCCAATGAATCCTGTTTCTCATTATGTAGCCAAGCATTTAAACTTCAGCTTCAGTATTTGACCTTCAGCCAGCAGTCTGAATTAGTTTCATCAAGTATTGACTGATTTGGTCATCTTGTTGTTCCAGGAATTTTCAAAAATCTTCTCTAGTACCACAATTCAAAAGCACTCAACTCCAGGGCACTCAATTTTCCTTATAGTGCAACCCTCACATATATATATTTCTGCTAGAAAAATTATAGCTTTGACTTTATAGACCTTTGTTGGCAAGATGATGTCTCTATTTTCTAGTAAGCAGATTTGCCTTAGTCTTCTTTCCAAAAAACAAGAGTCTTTTAATTTCATAGCTTAAGTTGCCATCTGTAGTGATCTTTGAGCCCAAGAATATAAAATCTGACACTACTCCCATTTCTTTTCCTTTTCTTTGCCAGGCAGTAATGGGACCAGTTGCCAGTATCTTATTTTTTTGTTTTTTTCTTTTTTTGATGCTAAACTTCAAGCCAGATTTTACACTGTACTCTTTTACTCTTTTCAAGAGACTTCTTAGTTCTTCTTCAAATCCTGCCATCATAATGGTATCATCTGCATATCTGAGATGGTGGAAATTTTTTCTGGCAATCTTAATTCCATTTTTAAAATTCATCCAGCCTGGCATTTCTTTTATGTACTCTGCATATGAATTAAATAAATAAGGTGACAATCTATAGCCTTGTACTCCTCTTCCAATTTTAAACCAATTAGTTATTCCATGTGAGATTCTAATTGTTGCTTCTTGACCAGCATACAGATTTTCCAGTTGACAATCTGGTACTCTCATCTCTTTGATGACTTGCCATATTTTGATGTGATCCACATAGTCAAAAGGTTTAGTGTAGTTAGTGAAGGAAAAGTAGGTTTTTTTCTGAAATTCCTTTGTTTTCTCCATAATCCAGTAAATATTGGCAATTTGACTCTATTTCCTCTACCTCTTCAAAAATCAATCTGCTCTTCTGGTAATTCCAGTCCACAGATTGTTGGGGCCTAGCTTGGAGAATCTTAAGTATAATTTTGCTGGAGTATAAAATGAATCCAATTGTTCAGTAATTTGAACTTTATTTGGACCTTCTTTAGCATTGGGACTGTTGTATTTTCCAGATTTGCTGGCACATTGAGTACAGCATTTTAACAGCAACATGTTGTAGGGTTTTAAATAGCTCAATGGGAATTCTATCACTTCCACTAACCTTATTGTTTCTAATGCTTCCTAAGGTCCACTTGACTTCATTCTCTGGAAAGTCTGGCTTTAGATCAATAACTACATCATTATGTTTATCAGTGATGTCAGATATTTCTTGTACAGTTCTTTTGTGCATTCTTGTCACCTCTTCTTAATCTCTTCTGCTTCTGTTAAATTCTATCATTTTTGTCTTTTGTCATGCTCATATATTTTCACGTGAAACTGTCCCTTGTTATCTTTAATTTTCTTGAAGAGATTGCTTATCTTTGTTGCTGTATTGTTTTCTTCTATTTAATTACATTGCTCACTTAAGAAAACCTTCTTATCTCTCCTTGCTATTCTCTGAATTTCTGTATTTTAGGGGTTTATCTTTCTCCTTTCCCTTTTGCTTTACTTTCTCTTCAATTATTTCTAAAGCCTCACCAGCCAGTTATTTTGTTTGTTTGCTCTTCTTTTTTAAGAGTGCTTTTTGTTGCTTCCCTCTTAATTGTAAACCTTTGACCATAGTTCTTCAGGAACTCTGTCTATCAGTTATCATCTCTTAAATCCATTTATCAACTATGTTTTATATTCATAAAGAATATTATTGAGATCATATTTATATGGTCTGCCATAGTCACCTCCTAGTCTTGTTTCAACTGACTTTATAAAGCTTTTCCACCATCAATCTGACTTCTATATTGACTATCTAATAAAGTTTATCTGTACAGTCTCCTTTTAGATTATTGAAAAAAAGAGTGCTTGTTATGACTAGTGTCTTGATAAAACTCTATTAGTCTTTACCTTGCTTCATTTTGTACACCAAAGTCAAACTTGTCTCTTATTCCTATTATCTTTTTATGCTCTACTTTATCATTCCAATCTTTTATGATGAATGTAATATTTTGCTGCTTTTCCTACTCTTGTATTGACTATGAGAGTTACTTACTTCATTTCTTCTAAGATATTATTGCCCACGGTAATATATGTGATCATTTGTATCCCCCTCCATTTTTTTCTGTTTAAGTTTACTGATACCCAAGATGTTGATGTTTAATCCTATTTACTATTCAGGGGAATGCATCCCAGATTGGAGAATCAGGCTGAGGATGAAGGAAATGACAAAAGAGACAAAACAAAAGGGGAAGAGCAAGAGAGAAGAATAGAGTAGAACAGTGAGACTGAAATGGCTTTGACCATATGCTGTTGCGCTCTTATCTCCTCATTGTATGATAGGAATAAACAGAAACTACTTTAATACTTGAAAACCCTAGGGAAGATGGACGGAGTTCCATTTTTATATTACCCAGCCAGAAGCATCAGAGTATGTGAGGAGCCTGTCAATGTTCCTGTAACTAACTTAGCAGAGAAGCTCAGTCACTCCTACTCTAATCACCCAAGGACTGTTGCCAACTAATATAGTCATTTCTTCAAATAAGTGAACTATTTCAACTCTCATTTTGTTGAAAGGCAGAGGAATAGAGAGGCAATACAACTACTTGTCTTTCTTATATTTTTTGTAGAAGATATTAGAAGTTCTAGCTAAAGAGTTAGAAGAACCAATCTGGGGAGAGAAGTGAAAGCAGGATGGGTGTTCCATGTTTCTCTGAATCATTGTGCTTTTCCCCAACATATGAGCTTTAAATATTTCTCTCTTTTTTGGCTATATATAAAGAAAAGGGATTTCCATACCATGGAGGATGAAGTTTATTATTGAATTTGAGCTCAGAGTACATTGTTGAGGAGTAACAAGAAAGTAGTCCTGGGTGCACTAGCCTTCTGTTAAATGAAAAATAAGAGGATTGAGCTAAATGATTTCCAAAGTACACTACAGCTCTAAATTCTATGATCCTCATTTTGTTCCACATTTCCTCTCCACAAGACAGAAGCTCTTAAGACTTGTAAGATATATAATTTTTTAAATTATTCTTTCAGCTTGGGTGTGCCTAAAATTTTTTTCCATCTTTTTTTTTTAATAGACAAAAGTTCAAATCCCCTTTTTATTTTATCTGTTCTCTGTCTTTCCTATTGTAGTAAGATCTCCTTTGTTGGATATTTTCAGGTCTGCTCAGGTTTCTCTTGCATCTTGACTGGAGGTAAAGTATATAGGGATCTATATGGCCTATGGTAGATCTTAGAGGTAGGGAATATACTCAGGTTTCTCTTGGTTCTAGATATAAGTAAAAAGTATTGAGGTTCATAAGATTGTTTGTAGTATCTGGCCAAATCAAGGAACAGAGAAGCCAGCAGCAGTAGTAATGATGTGGTATGAAAAAGACCTATTTTTAGAAATGACTTTTCTACTTACCTTCTACCCCACATTTTCTCATCAGTTAGAAATCCTCTCTCTCTTTTATAAACTGTCATATTACTTTATTTATGTCTTTTCTCTGGCACATGTCATTTCTACCACATATTATAGTTTATGTGTTGCATGTAGTACTTTGGGTAAGGAGTAAGTTCCTTGAGGTCAGGGTCTGTGCTTTATTTATCATTATGCTTTCTGTCATGCAAAATGAGAGTGAGCTTAGGTGAATAATAATCAGCAGCTCTAGGATGTGTTAGTATGGTTTATTAATATTCACAGAAAAGTGAAGCATATGAGGGTACAGATAGATGAATAGCAGTTCAGTCAGTCATAGAGTGGCATACGACCTCGCCTCACTGACCCACACAGCAGAATTCTGGGTGATCTTCTGGATGAGGAGTGATTTTTGCCTTCTAGATGAAGGTACAGAGCTTCTGAGCATTTGGGTTTACACAGGGTTTTCTTTTTCTTTTTCTATTTTTTTTAATTATAGCTTTTAATTCACAAGATATATGCATGAGTAATTTTTCAGCATTGACAACTGCAAAACCTCTTGTTCCAATTTTTCCCCTCCTTCCCCCTACTCCCTCCCCCAGATGGCAGGTAGACCAATACATGTTAAATATGTTAAAGTATATGTTAAATATAATATATGTGCATATATCCATACAGTTATTTTGCTGCACAAGAAGAATCAGACTTTGAAATAATATACAATTAACCTGTGAAGGAAATAAAAAATGCAGGCAGACAAAAATAGAGAGATTGGGAATGCTATGTAGTGGTTCACACTCTTTTCCTAGAATTCTTTCACTGGGTGTAGCGGGTTCAATTCATTACTGAACATTTGGAACTGATTTGGTTCATCTCATTGTTGAAGAGGGCCACATCCATATTATTGATCATTATATATTATTGTTTTTGAAGCATATAATGATTTCCTGGTCCTGCTCCTTTCACTCAGCATCAGTTCATGTAAGTCTCTCCAGACCTTTCTGAATTCATCCTGCTGGTCATTTCTTATGGAATAAAATATTCTATAACATTCATATGCTACAATTTATTCAGCCATTCTCGAATTGATGGGCATCCACTTAGTTTCCAGTTTCTGGCCACTACAAAGAGGGCTGCCACAAACATTCTTGCACATAGAGGTCCCTTTCCCTTCTTTAAGATCTCTTTGGGATATAAGCCCAGTAGTAACACTGCCAGATCAAAGGTATGCACAGTTTGATAATTTTTTGAGCATAGTTCCAAATCGCTCTCCAGAATGGCTGGATGCATTCACAATTCCACCAACAATGTATCAGTGTCCCAGTTTCCCCTCCAACATTCAGCATTATCTTTGCTTGTCATCCTAGCCAATCTGACAGGTGTATAGTGGTATCTCAGAGTTATCTTAATTTGCATTTCTCTAATTAATAATGACTTGGAATATCTTTTCATATGGCTAGAAATAATTTCAATTTCTTTGTCTGAAAATAGTCTGTTCATATCCTTTGACCATTTATCAATTGGAGAATGGCTTGATTTCTTATAAATTAGAGTCAATTCTCTATTTTGGAAATGAGGACTTTATCAGAATCTTTGACTGTAAAAAAATGTTTTCCCAATTTATTGCTTCCCTTCTAATCTTGTCTGCATTAGTTTTGTTTGTACAAAAACTTTTCAATTTGATATAATCAAATTTTTCTATTTTGTGATCAATAATGATCTCTAGTTCTTCTTTCATCACAAATTCCTTCCTCCTCCACAGGTCTGAGAGGTAAACTATCCTATGTTCTTTTAATTTATTTATAATCTCATTCTTTATGCCTAGATAATGAACCCATTTTGACCTTATCTTGATGTACAGTATTCAGTGTGAGTCAATGCCTAGTTTCTGCCATACTAATTTCAAATTTTCTAAGCAATTTTTGTCAAACATTGAATTCTTATCCCAAAAGCTGGGGTCATTGGGTTTGTCAAACACTAGATTATTAAACTTATTGACTATTTTGACCTTTGAACCTAACCCATTCCACTGATCAACTAGTCTTTTTCTTAGCCAATGCCAAATGATTTTGGTAACCGCTGCTTTATAATATACTTTTAGGTCTGGTACAGCTAGGCCACCTTCATTTGATTTTTTTTTCATTAGTTCCCTTGAAAGTCTTGACCTTTTGTTCTTCCAGATTAATTTTTTCCCTAACTTATTAAAATATTTTTTGAAGTCTACTTGGTATAGCACTAAATAAATAGATTAGTTTAGGTAGTATTGTCATCCTTATTATATTTGCTTGCCCTATCCAAGAGTCTTTAATATTTTTTCCAATTGGTTAGATCTGACTTTATTTGTGTAGAAATTCTTTTGTAGTTTTGCTCATATAGCTCCTGACTTTCCCTTGGCAGAGAGATTCCAGAGAGATTCCTAAATATTTTATACTTTTAGTAGTTACTTTAAAGGGAATTTCTCTTTGTAACTCTAACTGTTGGATTTTGTAAGTGATATATAAGAAGGCTGATGACTTATGTGGGTTTATTTTATATCCTGCAACTTTGCTAAAGGTATGGATTATTTCTAATAGCTTTTTAGTAAAATCTCTGGGAGTTCTCTAAGTATACCATCATATCATTAGCAGAGAGTGATAATTTGGTTTCCTCATTACCTACTCTAATTCCTTTAATTTCTTTCTCAACTCTTACTGCCTAAGCTAGCATTTCTAATACAATATTGAGTAGTAATGGTGATAGTGGGCAACCTTGTTTCATTCCTGATCTTACTGGGAATAGTTCCAGTTTATCCTTGTTACATATAATGCTTACTGATGGTTTTAATAGATGCTACTGATTATTTTAAGGAAAAGTCCATATATTCATATACTCTCAAGTGTTTGTAATAGGAATGGGTGTTGGATTTTATCAAATGCTTTTTTGCATCTATTGAGGTGATCATATATTTTTTGTTAATTTGGTTATTGATATAATCAATTGTGTTAATAGTTTCCCTAATATTGAATCAGACCTGCATTCATGGTACAAATCCTACTTGGTCATGTTGTATTATCCTGGGGATGATTTTCTGTAGTCTTTTTGCTAATATTTTATTTAAAAGTTTAGCATCAATATTCATTAGGGAGATTGGTCTATAATTTTCTTTCTCTGTTTTCAACCTACCTGGCTTAGCTATCAGTACCATGTCTTTGTCATAAAAGGATTTGGTAGGAGCCCTTCATTCCCTATTTTTTCAAATAGTTTATATAACATTGGAATTAATTGTTCTTTAAATGTTTGGTAGAATTCACATGTAAATCCATCTGGACCTGGGGATTTTTTTTTTAGGAAGTTGATTAATAGCTTCTTCTATTTCTTTTTCTAAAATGGAACTATTTAAGCAATTTACTTCCTCCTCTATTTATCTGGGAAGCCTATATATATATATATATATATATATATATATATATATACATATATATATATATATATATATATATATATATATATATATATATATATAAAATTATTGGCATAACATTGGGGAAAGTAACTCCTTATTATTGCTCTAATTCCCTCTTCATTGGTGGAAAGTTCTCCCTTTTCATTTTTAAGACTAACAATTTGATTTTCCTCTTTCCTTTTTCTAATCAGATTTACCAAAAGTTTATCTATTTTATTGGTGTTTTCATAAAACTCTCTCTTAGTTTTATTTATTAATTCAATTTTTTACTTTCAATTTTATTAATTTCTCCTTTTTTTTTTTCCCTCTGAGGCTGGGGTTAGCTCAGCTAGGAAGTGTTAAGTGTCTGAGATCAGATTTGAACTCTGGTCCTCCTGAATTCAAGGCTGGGGCTCTATCCACTGCGCCACCTAGCTGCCCCCAGTTTCTCCTTTTAATTTTAGAATTTCAAGTTTAGTATTTGGTTGGGGATTTTTAATTTGGTCTTTTTCTAGCTTTTTAAGTTGCAAGCCCAATTCATTGATCTTCTCTTTCTCTATTTTATTCAAATAAGCCTCTAAAGATATAAGATTTCCCCTTATTACTACTTTGGCTGCATCCTACAAATCTTGGTATGATATCTCATTGTTGTAATTTTCTTGGGTGAAAATTATTAATTGTATCTATGATTTGCTGTTTCACCCAATTATTCTTTAGGATGAGATTATTTAGTTTCCAATTACTTTTTGTTGAATGTAATTTTTATTGCATCATGATCTGAAAAAAAAATGCATTGACTATTTCTGCCTTTCTGCATTTAATTTTAATTTACATTCTACCTTTGGCCTTTTTGTAACTGCTGATCTACTGCTTTGCAACCAAAGCAGAGCGGTCAACCTGTGGTAGAGTCCTCCCTGAAAAATCTCTACCCACATCGAGACCACCCCGCCCGGTCCCCTCAGTGTGCTAGCCTCTGTGTTCTACCTCCTTGCCTGTGCTGGCCTGCTCCCACCAATCAGGACAAACCTTTTCTGGCGATTTTCCAGATTATCTTCTGCTGGTAATTTGTTGTACTCCCAGTATTAGTGGATTTATCAGTCAAGCAATATTTCTGAGGCTGAATTTGGTAATTAATAGTGAGGATAGAAGAGGAGCTTAGAATGAAGCATGTGTCTCTGCCATCTTGGCTCTGCCCCCCTACACAGGGTTGTCAAACAAAGATTCTGTTCTGGTAGGCCATGGCAGACAGAGTAGGTCAAGGGAATATAGGGCAATAGAAAAAGGCGATTTCTAAAAATTCATCAGAAGGTCTACCTAGCACAAGGAAGGTAGAATTATAACTATATCCTAACAGTAAGCTTTTTGGAGTGTTTTAGCAGCTTGTTCTAACTAGATTTGAGTATATATCATAAACATACTAGAGTTATATAACAGGAGACAGATCCAGGAAACTGGGGCCATAGTCTCCTCTGGTTATTTACTCTCCCTGTCTAGTAGTAGTAACAAATACTTATTCAGTGAATGAACAGAATATAAATCCAAAATATTGTTGGGTTGGAATAACCTTGGGGACCACTAAAGAAAAACAGAATTTGTTCAGATATTAGTTCCTTAAGGCTTTTCTGAATCCACTGAACAGGGTCTTAAGCTTAAAATAATGTGTTCTTGGGTTCCATTAAGAGAGAGAAAGTTTCCTAGAATAACAGGAGTCTGAACAATGAAGACCCAGTCCTAGGCCCAGGGGTGCCATGTTGGTGAATAGAGTAGCTTAGTTCCTTATTCCAGATATGCCCAGGTACTCTGTAATTTGTTTTGTGTCTGTTTACTTCTTGGTGAGGAAAAATCTTTTAAATTAGCTGCTGAGCCTATCTGAGTATGCATATAAAAGTCACTAATTGACCCAACTTCTTCTCTTTTACTCCAGCAAAGAGGAAGAAACACTTTGAGTGGGAGAGGCTCTTCCCCACCTTGTTATCATGTGTCCCCAAAGCCGTAAGATATCTACTTTGCTTCTCTGCTCATTTATTCTTTCTTTGGTGAAAGGATGTTACAGTCAGAGCAGACAAGACTATGCCCTGTGAGGTTTGAAAGTTTGGGAGAACTATCAGAAGTCTAGAAACTCTAGCTTTATATCAGAGGTTGTTGGAAGCTGATTTCAGTGAGAAATGTAGCATTGCACATAGCAATATGTGGTTTACAGTCCAGAAGTGCTTCAACCCAGTATCAGTATCTGAGATATCATGTCCTACAGCAAAGAGATGACTTTATCCATTGATTTTATCACATCAAGAAGTGAAGGAGGTTGGGGAAATATTTTGGTTAACTGTGAAGTCTCTGGCTGGCTCCCTGAAGGCCTCAGGGTCAGCCAGAATCAGGATAAGCAAAAGTCCTTGGTCTTTAGAGGGAGAAGTAAAGGAGATGGACAAAACTGCCAGGAGTTTTGCCAAGGATCTAGAGTTCAGCATCTCCACACTTTTCTCCTCTCCATCCTATGGCCAAGTGAGTGTGGCTTGTCTCACTCCACCCCATAATCCCTCCTACAATTATCTGTATACACCAAAAGACTGAGCCATTTTCCCAAGCATATGCTAATAGAGTTATTGTCCAATAGGTAATTAGTCTTAAGTGTTTGATTGTCTGATTCAAGCACACCTTTTAAGAGTTTTATCCCTTTACCATCAACCACTTTAAATTTAAGTCCACTTTCTCTAGGATTCTAGGAGGAACTTGTCATAAGTCAGCAAGTATTCTATCTATAATGCCACCTAATTGTCCTTATAGAAGAGATACTAACTGGTTAAAATAATAATGGAGTGCTAATCACTGGTATAAAGAATATTTAGAAGATAATTATTGGCATTCCATATTTAAAGAGATCACACGAGATTGGGTGCTTGAGTTAATAGCATTGGAAAGATGCCCAAACTCTCTTGGTACTCCTAGAACATTGGTGGAGACAAGTAGCCAGTCTCTGGGGATTCAATTTGTCAGTGGAGCTAGAAACTAAGGATATCCAGATTCAGTCTCCTTGGAGTAGAGAAGCTGGCCCTTCCATTCCAATCTGCATACATTTATAGACGCAGGTTCACCAAGCATGCTCCTTGCAAAAGAATAAGGAGGTGATATTCCTTCTATACTCTATCTTGTTAAGACATGTTTAATTACAGACCTGTTTAATTCTGGTTAACACAATTTAGGAAGGGCATTGATAAATCATGACTATCTAAAGGAAAGCCTCAAGTCCATATCAAGATTGGTTGAAGGAATTGGAGAAATTTAGCTTGGAGAAGAGAATACTTCAGCAAATAATGATGATTATTTGAAGTGATTTGAATCATAGTATGGAGAAAAGGGATCAGATTTGTTCTTTCTGGCCCCAGAAAAGCAGAACTAGAAGCAAAGACTAGAAGTTGCAAGGAGGAAACTTCCTAACAATTAGAGCCATCCATGAGTTGAATGGACTACTAAGGCAATACAGGCACCCTCTTATTGGATAATTTCTTTTTTTTAAATTAAAGCTTTTTAATTACAAAACATATGCATGGGTAATTTTTCCAACATTGATCCTTGCAAAACTTTTTGTTCCAAATTTTCCCCTCCTTCCCCCCACCTCCTCCCCTAGCTAGCAGGTAATCATGTTAAATATGTCAAAATACATGTTAAATTATTTGATAATTTCAAAGAACAACTTGATAATCACTTGTTACCTATTTTGTGGTAGAGATACTCTTTTGGGCTTGGGTTGGACTAACATCTGGGGTTTCTTCCAATATTGCTTTGTTATAATTCTTGACATTAACTCTTTGGGCTCTGAAAGAAATGAAATGAGCCTTTAAGTCCTAAATCACCAGCCTTTTATTGATCTCTTGACTCTTGAATCACTGGGAAACCTTACTACAAATTTGTCACTTCAGAAAGCTGGAAACCTGAAAACAAACATCATGAGCCCAAGCTTGATAGATGGAACTCAGTTCCACACTCAGCCAGAGTAGCATATGTGCATGAATACTCAATCAGGCAGCAGCCTGTTTTATCAAGCTGATGGAAAAATCATCATACACAAATATCATACAACCTTTTAAATTCAATATACCACTTTTAAAGACAATATTGTAATCAAATAAAGTGAGATTAAGAGAGCCTCAGCTATCCTCCTCCCCCTCAATCCATTCATTTACACTGTACAAGAAAGGAACAATTAAACCCTTTATTATACAAGCAACTTGAACAGAGATCAAATGTAATTCATCCCACATGCTGTCAGCTAATTAAAGTATTTGCACCACAGCTTTTTCAACCTTTAGCATCACCTTGTAGGAACATGAGGATATTATTCCCTAAGAAAAACAAATCATTCTCCATTTCCTCCTTATTTAATTTACAATCCTGAAATTGGAGCTTCAGCATGCAGTCAGTTTCCAGGTTTGGTATTTACCCTAGAAAAGAAATGCTAACAATTAAAAAACTAATTGCAGGTGAGAACAAAGAAAATTATCCTTCCATTCTTCATACAGAAAAAAATATAGTACCTCACTCTGTTCAGTATCCCTATTTTGTTACAGTTCCCTTATTCATCACCTCCATACTATTCAGGATATTCTCTGATCTCTTCCTGTCCAGATCTCAGAAGAGAAAATGAAGAATTAGTTGGAGAGGGAAACCTTCTTCTGGGTTTTACATAGTAGAATTTATTGTGATTAAAGGTTTTAGTGAAAAGAATATGTAGGGAAGTTCTAGTGTCTATGGGGGGTGAGCTGAATCATACTATTGTCATAGAATATACACATAAAGACACACAACTGTAATTTGCCTTAGAAAATTAATATTTTTGTAACCCATACTTAACAGATAGGACAATTGACATCCCAACAGGAGATGTGACTCTTACTTCTAGACCTCTAGAAATCTGAGATCAATAAGAAGTAGGAATTGGAGAGGATCAAATATAAGTTATTATCTCCATTGGAGCTTCTCACTCAGAGCTAACAGACCTCTGCAAAACTCCTCCTCAAATTCACATATTTTATGTTGATCTGTGATATATTGAAACCATTGTGATATAGAAGGGATAATTGTAGATCCTTTCTGTGTTTCCAGTGATTTTTCCACAAGTGCTGATTTGATAATTTCATTCTCCTCAATGGATTCCAAATGACTCCTAATACCCTCTAGGATCAAATAGAAACTCTTCTACTTGGATTGTAAAGTGCTGTCTCCATCTCATCTTTCAGTTTTATTATTCCTTATTCTTTTGACCACATTATATGAGTCAGTCACATTGGCCTCCTTTGTTATCCCTGATGGACAGTACCCCTTCTCTCATCTCTATATCTTTGCATTATCCATCCTCATCTGGAATGCATTCCTTTCTCATTCTCAAATGTCAAAAATCCTTTTTTTTATTTTCAAAATACATCTCAAGGGCTACCTTTCAGTTAAAATCTTTTCTGAATCTTTCAGTTGCTAGGGATATTCCTCCCTAACTATTTTTTTTTGTATACTTATTCATGTATACATCATTCCAGTGTATCATTCCAGTCTCCTCATCATAGTAGGATGTAACCTTGTTGAGATTAGGAATTATATATCTATATCTATATCTATCTATCTTATCTATCTATCTATTTTGATCCTCGACACCTAAAACAGTGTCTGGTAAGTACTTTATAAATATTTGCTGATTGATTATTTTCATTGCAAGATCCATTTCTCTCTTCTAGAACCCCTTTAGTTTCAGTACTTATATGGTACTCATCACATTCTGCCTCCTATTATTGTTATATTTATACATATCTTAATAAATTGGCTTTCTGTCAAAAACATGCATGTAGAATACACTTTTAAGTTTAATTATTAATTATGAAAAATTTCTTGCTTTCTTATGTATGTTCAATCAACAAAATAATGGATCAAACCCTGATTGGTAGTATTTGCTGATTCCCGAGGTATAAATACACTGAAAACATAATGATGGGCTCTGGCAAGCCAGTAGGAGAAGGTTCTAGCACATCCTTACATTTATGTAGGTTAAACCTGCTTCCTGCTGATATGCAGTTGATAAATCAATCTATCTATTTTGAAGTTCACAGTACAGCATGCAAGTACAAACTAGATAATTCTCTGGGAAGTTTGAACAGCTTAATTATGGTGGTTTGGAATCACATTTATTTTCTCTATGAAATGAATTGGCCCTCTGGGGAAGGCAGTCAGGACCTCTTGATATGCCCTTATGAATCTGCAAGTATTCTACAGCAGGAGCACAATTTATTTCAGATATAGAGGTAGAGCAAGTTCCTTTTTATTATTTATTTATTTATTTATTGCCCTGAGAAGAGAGTGCTACAAATATTTTTCTATATATATATATTTTTTTTTCCTTTTTTTAAAATTCCTTTGATATTTATGCCTCATAGTGGTATTTAGTTAGATGAATTTATCCCCCTTTTAGTCATAGATCATATATTTTGATCATTTACCAATTGGGGCTTGCTCTTATTTATTTGTTTGTTTGTGTATTTATTTATTTAATAAATTTGACTTAGTTCCTCCTATATTTGAAAAATAAGATCTTATCAAAGAAACTTGCTTCAAAATTCTTTTTACAATTACTGTTGCTAACTATATTCCCCCCATATATTCTAGTCTCTTTTTTTTTTTTCACCCTGTCTGTCCTCAAAAGTGTTTTGCTGCTGGCTACTCCCCCTCTCAATATGTTTTATCACTCTCCTCCTTCCTATATCCTATTTCCCTCCTATTTTCCTACAGGGTAAAATAGATTTCTATATCCATTTTTAGAGTGTTATTTCCTCTTTGAGTCATTTCTGATGAAAGTAAGGTTAATTCACTCTCCTTCCATTTTTCCCTTCCATTATAAAAGCCTTTTCTTGTGTCTTTTTTATAGCAGATGATTTATAACATTCTACTTCTCTTTTTCTATTTCTCTAAGTACATCCCTCTCTCACCCCTTAGTTTCATCATTTTAAAAATATATTATCCTTTCATATTCAACTCACAACTGTGCCCTCTGTCTATATATATATATATATATATATATATATGTATATACTCCTCCAAATTACTATAATAATGACCACATTCTAATGAGTTACACATATCTTTCTCCCATGTGGGAATGTAAACAGTTTAACATTTTTAAGTCCCTTAATGATATCACTCTTCTGATTATTTCCTTATGCTTCTCCAGAGTCCTGTATTTGAAGACCAATTTTTTTTCCCATCCAACTCTGGTCTTTTCACCATGAATGCTTAAAAATCCTCTATTTCATTGAATATCCACCTTTTGCTTTGAGGTATTATACTTAGTTTTGCTAGGTACATGATTTTTAGTTGTAATCCTAACTCTGTTGTTCTCCTGAATATTATATTCCTTTAATGTGGATCCTTTAATGTAGAAGCTGCTAAATCTTGTGTTATCCTGATTGTGTTCCATTATACTTGAATTGTTTCATTCTGGATGTCTGTAATATTTTCCCAATTTCCTAAGAGTTCTGGAATTTGACTATGGTATTCTTGGGAGTTTTCATTTTGGGATCTCTTTTAGGAGGTGTCTGGTAGATTCTTTCAATTCTATTTCACCCTTTGGTTTTTGAGTATCAGGACAGCTTTCCTTGATAATTTCTTGGAAGATGATGTCCAGGCTCTTTTTTTGATCATGATTTTCAGATAGACCAATATTTTTTTAAGTTTCTTTTTTCTCCTGGATATATTTCCCAAGTCAGTTGTTTTTCCAATGAAATATTTCACTTTTTTCTATTTTGTCATTTTAAAAATTTTGCTTTATTCTATCTTGATTTATTATAAATTAATTAGCTTCTATTTTCTCAATTCTAATTTTTAAGAATTTTTCCCCTTATTGTACTTCTTTAACTCCTTTCCCAATTGGCCAATTTTGCTTTTTAAGGCATTCTTCTCATTAGGTTTTTAAATTTCCTTTTGTACCAATCTCAGTTCTTTTCTTAATTTTTTTCCATTTTTCTCTCTCATATGATTTTCAAAATCGCTTTTGAACTCTTCCATGGCCTGAGCCCAATCTTATATTTCTTGGAAGCTTTGGATGTAGGAGTTTTGGCTTTGTTATCATCTTCTGAGAGTGTGTTTTAATCTTCCTTGTCACCGTAACAACTTTCTATGGTCAGAACATGTTTTTGGTTGTCTGTTCATTTTTGTCCTGTTACTAAGTTTTCAACTCTTTGTTAAAGTAGGCCTCTGTTTCAGGGTGGAGGGTGCACTTTCTCAAGCTTCAGGAGTTTTGTACAGCTGTTTTAAGAAAGCCTTCTATCAATCTGACCACTAGCACTCTTTTCTGCCTTGGAACTGTTAGGAGTCCCTGCCCTATTGTAGCTGTAAGATTTGTGCAACAGCAATAGAGTCCTGTTTTGCTGGCCCTTGGGCTGGTATGATGAAATCCTGCCCTGTTGCCACAGACCTTTTCTGCTCCCCTTTCAAGTCACCTTTGATGTCTCTTGGTTTAGAGGCCAATACTGATGCAAACTGAGAGGTCCCTAGAGCCTTTCTGCTTTGCTGGTGCGGGGCTGTGGCTGCACAGGCATGATCTGCAGCATAACTGCATGATGGACCCTGGTGTCCCAGACCTTTTCTGCTGGCCCTCTAAGTTGCATTTAGCTGGAAAATATGCTACCCATCATTTTGGGTGTTATGATGCTCAAATTTTGTCTAGAATCATTATTGAAAGGAATTTGGAGTGGTTTGGGAGAAGATTGGTTGAATAACTGCTTTTGCTCTGTTATCTTGACTCTGCTTCTGTTTTCATTGCTTCCTTAGGAGAAAAATAAAATTATGTGGCAAGGGCTTTCCAGTCTTACTTGTCAGACAATTAACAAGCATTAGTTGAGTGTTATGTGTCACACAGCGTATTAAGTGCTGGGAATATAGAGAAAGTAAAAATAAAACAAAAAGAAACCCCAAAAACAAACAAACAAACACCAGGGCCCTTGACTCCAAGGAGCTTAAATTATGTTTTTTTCTATTATTACGCTTTTTATTTTTTAAAAATATGAATGGATAATTTTTCAATATTGACCCTTGTAAAACCTTGTGTTTCAAAATTTTCCCTCCTTTGCCCAACCCCCTCCCCTAGATGGCAAGTAATCCTGTACATGTTAAACATGTTAAAGATATATGTTAAATCCAATATATGTATACGTATTTATAAAATTATCATGCTGCTCAAGAAAAATCATATCAAAAAAGGAAAAAATGAGTAAGAAGACAAAATGCAATCAAACAATAAAAAGAGCGAACGTGCTTTGTTGTGTTCCACACTTGGTTCCCACAGTCTTCTCTCTGGGTGTGGCTTTCTTCCTTATAAGATCATTGGAACTGACTTAAAATCATCTCATTGTTGAAAAAAGCCATGTCCATCAGAATTGGTCTTTATATAATCTTGTTGTTGCTATATACAATGATCGCCTCATTTTGCTCATTTCATTGAACATCAGTTCATGTAAGTCTCTCTAGGCCTCTCTGAAATCACCTTGCTAATCATTTCTTATAGAACAAAAATATTCCATAACATTCATATACTATAAATTATTTAGATATTCTTCAATTGATGGGCATACATTCCGTTTCCAGTTCCTTGCAACTATAAAAAGGATTGCCACAAACATTTTTGCACATGTGGGTCCCTTTCCCTCCTTTGTGATATTTTGGGGATATAAGCCCTGGAGAAATATCCTGGGTCAAAGGGTATGCACAGTTTGATATTCCTTTGGGCATAGTTCCAAATTGCTCTCCAGAATGGTTGGATCCGTTCATAGTTCCACCAATAACGTATTAGTGTCCCAGTCTTCCTACATCATTTCCAACATTTGTCACTATCTTTTTCTTTCATTTTAGCCAATCTGATAGGCATGTAGTAGTACCTTAAAGTTATCTTAATTTGCATTTCTCTGATCAACAGTGATTTAGAGCACCTTTTCATATGATAAAAAATGGTTTTAATTTCTGAATCTGAAAATTGTCTGTTCATATCCTTTAACCATATATCAATTAGAGAATGGATTGAATTCTTATAAATTTGAGTTAATTCTCTATATATTTTAGAAATGAGGCCTTTCTCAGAACCCTTAAAAGTAAATCCTCCCCCCCCTCCAGCGTATTGCTTCGCTGTTAATTGTGTCTGCATTGGTTTTGTTTGTACAAAAACTTTTAAACTTATATAATCAAAATTATTATTATTATTATTATTATTATTATTATTATTTGTATTTGTATTATTATTATTATTATTTGTATTCAGTAATGTACTCTTAATTCTTCTTTGGCCACACCTTCCTTCCTTCTCCACAGACCTGAGAGGTCAACTATCCGTTGTTCTTCTAATTTGCTTATAATATCACTTTTTACATCTAGATCATGAACCCATTTATACTTTATCTTGGTATATGGTGTTAGGTGTGGGTCAGTGTCTAGTTTCTGTCATAGTAATTTCCAATTTCCTCAGCAGTTTTTGTTAAATAGTGAATTCTTATGCTGCGGTCTTTGGGTTTGTCAAACACCAGATTGACTATTTTGTCTAGTGAACCTAACCTATTCTGCTGAATAACTTCTTTATTTCTTAGCCAGTACCAAATAATTTTGATGACTGCTACTTTATAATATAGTTTTTAATCTGGCACAACACTTTTATTTGCCTTTCCATTTATTTATTTTTATTAGAGCTTTTTTATTTATTTACATTTTCCATTAATTCCCTTGAAATTCTTGACCTTTTGTTCTTCTAGATAAAGTTTGTTATTATTTTTTTCTAGATCTGTAAAATAATTTCTTGGAGTTTGATTGGTATGGCACTGAATAAATAAATTAATTTAGGTAATTTTGGCATTTTTATTATATTAGCTCAGCCTACCTATGAGTACATGACATTTTTCCAATTGATTAGATTTGACTTTATTTGTGTAAAAAATGTTTTGTTCATATAGTTCCTAACTTTGTCTTGGCAGTTAGACTCCCAAATATTTTACATTATTAGCAGCTATGTTAAATGGAATTTCTCTTTGTATTTCTTGTAGTTGGGTTTTATTGGTAATAGATAAAAATGCTGATGATTTATATGGATTTATTTTGTATCCTGCAACTTTGCTAAAGTTGTGAGTTGTTTTCAGTAGTTTTTTATTTGATTCTTTAGGGTTCTCTAAGTATATCATCATGTTAAGTGTAAAGAGTGATAATTTGGTTTCCTCATTACCTACTCTAATTCCTTTAGTCTCCTTTTCTTCTCTTATTGCAAAAGCTAACATTTCCAATACAATGCTGACTTGTAATAGTGATAGTGGGCAACCTTGTTTCACCCCGATCTTATTGGGAATGTTCTATTTTTTCTCCATTGTATATGATGCTTGCTGATGGTTTTAAATAGTTGATACTGATCATATTAAGGAGAATAAAAAGCTTATATTCTTAAAATTTTATTTTATTTTAATTTTTTAAATTTCATGTTTTAGGTTATATATATACTTTTTTTTTTTTTTTGTGTGTGTGTGTGTGTGTATGTGTGTGTGTGTGTGTGTGTGTGTGTGTGCATATTTCCATGAGTCATGTTGGGTAAGAAAAAAAAAAAAACAGAAGAAAAGGGGAAAAACTACAAGAAACAAAAAAAGGAGAAGAAAAAAAACGAAAACAGTGTGCCATGCTCTGCATTCAGTCTCCACATTTTTCTCTTTGAATGTGAGTGGCATTTTCCATCTAAAATTTATTTCAATTGCCTTATCTCATTGAATTGCTGAGAAGAGACAAGTCCGTCATAACTAATCATTATACAATCTGGCTGTTGCTATGCTTTCCTGATTTTGTTCACTTCACTTAGCATCAGTTCATGTAAGGGAACTTACTTTCTAATAAGGAAGACTATGCAAGTAACTATCTATATATATAAAACAAAAGTATAAATGGAAGGTAATCTCAAACAAAAGTCACTCAGTGTCAGTGAAGGGTGAAAATAGAAATCAGGAAAGATATCCTACACAAAGTAGTAGTTGAGCTGAGTTTTAGATTAAGCCAGGGAGAGCATTTGAGGCATGTGAAATAGCAATGGTAAATCATAGAATCAGAAGACTAAATATTTTCCTTGAAGCCAGTGCCACAAGCAGGAGAAGGTGTGGAAGTAACTAAATTATAAAAACAAAGGACATATAGGAAGAAATTAGATTGTAAAAGACTTTAAAATGTTAAACAGAGAATTTTATATTTTATCCTAAAGATAATAGGTAGTCACCGAAATTTATTGAATAGGCTGACATGGTCAGATTTGAACTTTAGAAAGATCACTTTGACAGCTGAGTGAAAGATAGAGTGGGAGGGATGTGAGATGAGACTTGTCTAAATATGAGATGAGGATCTGAATTGGAATAGAATCTGAGAGAAGAAAGAAAGAGACACACACACAGAGAAATATATATATTGGCAAGATTTGACAGGTTATGGACTATATAAGATTAAGGGGTTGAAGATGATATTGGGACTTGAAAACCTTGGTGACGAGAATATAATGGTGACTTTACTATTTAGAGGGATATTCAAAAAAGGGAAGGATAGGCAAGAGATAGAATATGAGGAGTACTGTTTTGGACATGAGGAATTTGAGATGTCTGTGGGACACTGATTTTTAAATGTCTACCAGGTAGGTAGTAAAATGAGATTGGAGCTCAGGAGAAATGTTAGGGTGATGCATGTACATCTCATAATCATCTGAAAAAGATATAATAATGAAGCCTATGGCAACTGAGGAGATCACAAAATGAGATAGTAGAGAAGAATAGAAGAGATTTAGAACAGAAGCCTGAGAGACACTTAAACTCCATTTTCCTCATCATCTTCTTAGGATTGTTGTGAGGATCACATGAGTTAATGAAGATGAAGTGTCATATAAATGCTAGATATCACTGTGTCATGTGCTACTGCCAATTCCACACTAGCGTCTGGAAGGTTGAATATTATTGTCCGCTGTTTATCGTGAGGTCAGGAATAGCCACAGAAATTTGTTTAGCTTCTTGTGTTAACTATATCCCTTACTAGTCACACAAGGTTAATGTAAGGAGAAATGGTATAGAAAATTTCTCTAGATACCTTGATTTTTTCTATATCTCTTCACTTTATTAAAGATATCTCTTTCTTCAGTGGACTTTCCCTGAAATCCATGATAGAAACTGAGGTATCTTTTAATTAAACATTTCACATATTTACTAAATCCCTTGTATGTTACCATACATTATCAAAACATTGAGATACCTCAGTTTACCTACTGGGGATCCCTAGTGTGTTACTAACATAGTTTAAAGTGCCCCACAGACCTGGATATATTTGATGATATTACATTCATTTTCTAGATAACTGTGGGTTCTGGTCCTGGCCATGTAGCTTAAGTTATAATGATTTAAATTACAAGAGAACTCTGGCTGTAGCTTTAGGACCTTTAGTTCTCTAACCTAGCCTTCAGTTCTGACCTTCTGGGATTGTCCTAGAAGTATCTCAAGAATGGATATAGGGATTTGGAGGTTGTAGCACATACAAGTCATATAAAGACTGTAGGTAATGCCTTAAGTTTGAGTAGGGCAGAAAGACGCTTATTGCCCAAATCATAGATGGGGTAATAAATTTTAATAGCAATTCTGTAGAATGACTGTTGTTATTCTCCTTATCAATGAACACACAAAACTTATGGGGATGGCACTAAGACAGGCCAAGGAACTCTTTCTATTACTGTTACAGATAGTCATTTATTTATGGACTATCACTATGGTTAACCCAATCTTCCCCTCAAGTTTTACTAATTAGTTCTCTCATTTTCATATGGTAATGTGGTGATGATGGGGGGGCATAACTACAGCCTAATGTTCCTTGGGTGTTAGAATTCTTACAAGGTGCTAAGTCAGTGGAATAGGTAGAGGCAATAGTTATTTAGCAGGATGCTTAATAGTTCACTAATGTACTTAGTACTTATTAGAATTCCACAAGATTCACACCTTTAAGAGAACATATATATATATATATATATATATATATATATATATATATATATATGGAGGACCCCACTAAAGCACAAGCCCACTCTCTCGGAGGAGACAGATTCATTCCAACTTCTACCTTTTTGCTGGCTGGGGACATAGGCTGAGGCTGGTAGAGGCAAAGGACTAGCAGCAGGAACCCAGGAGAGAGGCCTCTAAGGAAACTAACAGGGCCCAAGGAAGAGACAAGACTTGAAGAAAACAATAAAGGATTTGGACTTTAACTCCTGGCTAAATTGAGGTGATTGTAATCTGAACTGAAACGAAGGCTGCCTCCAGAAGCCCTCCAAGAAATCTGCTCCCAGAGAACATTATATCTTAGAGAAGACATTACATTTTGGGGTTGACTTAAAAGCCAATATCTAATTGCTCTTCACACTGTCTGGTCATAGGATGTGCATACTGGGGAGAGGGACTTTAGTAGTATTGTATAGAGCTATTCATCTCTCTTAGGAATTTCACCTCATCTCTGCAGACCCTCACTAGGGAACAGACCACAAAAGGAATACAAGTTTGTGGATCCAGATATTTATCATTCTATTTCTCAGTCATCTAAAAAGGACAAGAGTGAACAAAGAATGATTGAATTGGCTTTGGAAAAATAAGTCTTCTGTGAAGTCCCTGAGGCATACCCTCATCATTGTATCAATTGCATTTTAAACTTTTCTGCAACCTCCTAAGTTCCATGGAGCTGAAAGCCAAACTAAACCCTTATATAGGAGAAATGAAACTCCTGTCTATAGCAATGAAGTAAGATTAAAGTTCTTTGTTTTACAACTGGGACAAGTTTTCAGTCTTCATCTTTACTCTCATTCCCTTTTTCTTCTTATATAGCTTAGAATTCAGTGTGATTCAACAGATTCTCTTTATGCTGGTGATGCAGATTTTCTAAGGGTTAGCAACAGCAGCTTTGAAATACCAGGCTTAGGGGTATCATTGTTTTCCTTTCCCTCTTTTTTAAACACTCAGTTGTCTAAGCCTACAAAATTAGTGAGGTCTATTCCTTTTCCCATTGAGATGACTTTCTGCATTTCTGTTTGGTGACCATAGGATATTAGACTCCCAAATCAAGCTATCTGGTTCACCAATGCTTCCCTTCTTTTGACTGCCCTTTCCCCAATTCAAACAAAAATCAGGCAAAATGATACTCAAAATAGTTGAAAGGATTGGTCAGGAATAACCTTTTAATATCAATGATACAAATATTGACTCAAGTTGGTACCAGTTAGTCAATTGAGAAACATTTATTAATTATGTACCAAATACTGTGTTGAGCCCTGGAAATACAAGGAAAGGCAAATGACAGTTTTTGCTTTTCAGGAACTTATAGTGAGAGAGGAGGTGTCTAGTTTGAGGACATGATGGAAAAATCCAGAGGAGTCTAGCCGGATAGGAAATGTAAAACTGGCTGGCTTGGGTGCTCTCCTTACATAGAAATTCTGAAAGATATTCACTCTTCATGCTTTAATAAGAGGGAAAGAGGGACCCCAGGAGCAGAGGGTATTAATGAGGTATAAGTTCCAGGAATGAAGTGATATTGATGGATGAAAAATTTTCTAAGGCATGATATTCAGAGGAATGCAGTTGGGTGGAAAATGAAGCATGTTTCTGGCTTAGAACTAGATTGAAATGAGAATCATAGACCATAGAATCTTCAACAAAGGGAAATTTACTATAAAATATGGAAAGGCTATTTAGCAAATACAATTCATTGGTTCCATGGGATGTATCTATTCCCCCCCTCCCCCCCACCCCGAGGCTGGGGTTAAGTGACTTGCCCAGGGTCACACAGCTAGGAAATGTTAAGTGTCTGAGATCTGATTTGAACTCGGGTCCTCCTGAATTCAAGGCTGGTGCTATAGCTGCCCCCATGGGATGTATCTAATCTCACCTTCACATTTGCATGGTTAGAAGGGTATGTTGACTTTGTAGCAGTGGGGAGTCTGTTAAGCCTAATGAAGAGGTTAAGTCAACAGTCAGAGCCTTAGTTCTTTTGATTAATTAAATCTCAAGGATAGTTTCATTGCCTTCTTAGAAAAAAAAGAAAAAAAAAAAAAACTAAAACAAGTACCCCCTCTAGATCAGCCTACCTCCAACAAGAATAGAGGCATTGAAATTCAAGCCTTCCTACCATGGTTACTAACTGAATTCCTATTGATCCTGATCCAACCACACAGTCTTTCTGGATTCATAAATTTTTTGGGAAAATTTAAGATCAGGATGCAGGTTTCTATCCTAGAGAATGGTTAGTGTTGAAACTCAAAACACAAAAAAGCAAGACCTGATGAGGCTATCTTTATCTCTCTTTCAAATTATTTTTATTTCCTGGCGCTAACATCCTCATCTTCTCACCTACACCCATGAAACAAGCTGAATTTATGTCCTGAAAAATGGCACCTAGGAGTGGAACTGTGACTATATCTATGCTTGTTGTTCAGTCCTGTCTGACTTTTTGTGATCCTATATGGGGTTTTCTTGCCAAAGATTACTAGTGTGGTTTGCCATTTCCTTCTCCAGTGAAGTTAGGGAAACAGAGGTTAAATGACTTGATTAGGAACATATAACTAGTGACTGAGATCAGATTTGAAATCAGGAAGATGAGTCTTCCTGAATTTAAGTCTGGCACTCTATTCATTGTGCCACCTAGATCAGATGTGATCATTTAGCTGCTTCTATCTATACTACAGCTCCCAAATATTTTGAAAGTGATAAAGAAAAAGGTAGAAGTGATTTACTGAGTGTTAAAAATAATCCTATATTTTCCATTTTAGTCTTGATTCAATTCACCAACTCCATCATTTTCTTCTTTTTCTTGAGTTTAAGTTCCCAGGTTTACAAGAGGATTGGATGGCAGTGGGAATTGATTGACTGATGTGGTAATAGAGCTCTTTGTAAAAGCAGTAGAATAGAATACAGAAGACTAGAATAGAACAGAACATAATGTAATAGCTAGAAAAGACCTTAGAGATCATCCAGTCCATCCTCCTCATTTTACAGATAAGGAAACCAAGGCTCAGGAAGTTGGTTTACTTATTATATGTGCTCCTACATAGATTTTAAGTTTAAATATTCCAGTCTGTTCCCCAGACTCCTTATTGGTGAGATAGGATGAGGTAATAAAATACTGTTGTACCTGACATTCTCAAAAAGAACTCTGCACACAATATGTACTTAACAGACATTTACTAAATGTAATTGAAGTAAGTGGTACATAAAAGCTTTTATCTGCAAAAACCTTTTTTTGCCTTAAAATTATTTTCATTGCTGTCCAGGAAATAAATACTTCCAAAAGGTTTTGAAGCAAATATTTAACTCAGAATCTCCTTATGGATACTGGCTATCACATTGTAAAGATCAGAACTTTGCTTCTCCTCATATAGAAACACAACTGGGCTAGCTTTAAATCCTATGCTTGCATTTCTGGGATAGGTAGGGGACACTCATATTAGATGTGACCTGACTTACTGGAAAGCTTCCAAGACAATATGTAGATAGGATAGAATCATAGAGATGGAAGGGACCTTAAAGATTAATCCAAACCCATCATTTTACAAATTTTGTGTAGGGGTATCAAACTGAAATAGAAATGGAAAGATACCTGTCAGCTACATATTGACTTCAGTCATTTCAGTCTTGTCTGGTTCTTTGTGGCCCCATTTGAACTTTTCTTGGTAAAGATACTAGAGTGGTTTGCAATTTTCTTTTCCAGATCATATTTGCAGATAACAAGAACAACAAAAGATGATGAAACGAAATAAACAGGGTTAAATAACTTACCCAGACTCACAGTTATTAAGTTTCTAAGTCCAGATTTGAATTCAGGAAGATGAGTCTATCTGACTGCAGATTTTGCACTCTATTCACTGCCATTTAGCTGCCCCACAAAATGATGTAGAAAACCACATGTTAACATTATCTATTTTCTATTGTAATTTGATTTAGTTTGTTAAATATTTTCCAATTACTTTTTAAACAGCTTTCTGTTGCTGTTATGATTGATAACTCTGCTGTCCAATTGGATCTGAAATCAAAATGCTTGAGTTCTAATCTAAGTAGAAACAACTGGATAACATGCTGGGTTTGGAGTCAAGAAGATCTGAGTTGAAATCCCATGTTAGATTCTTACTAGTTATACAACTTTGACCAAGTTACTTGATTCCTGTTTCAGTTGCCTCAACTACAAAATGGGGATAAAAATGGCACCTATCTCCCAGGGTCATAATGGAGTCAAATGAAATGATAGTTGTAAAATATTTAACACAATGCCTCCCACAGTGTAAGTGCTTAATAAATGCTTCTTTATAGTCAATCCATTTCCAGGTTCTCATCTGTAAAGTAAAGAGATTTCACTGCTTAAGTAATACCTGCATATATATGCAATCTAAATGTATACATATATATGTATCTCATTTATAAAATGTAAGCATGTACTGTTTCCCTTGAGGCATTTAGATGACATAGTAGATAATATCAAGTTTAGAGTAAAGAGGCCTTGAGTTCAAATCTGGTTTCATAGTGGTATCACCCAGGTACATCACTTATCCTTGTCTGCCTTTGCTCAACTATAAAATGAAGACAATAATTGTATCTACCTCTTAGGGTTGCTTTGAGAATCAAATAACATATTTTTAAAGTGCTTGGCCCAATATCTGGAACTCTTAATAACGTCTTACTATGTTCTTTCTTCATTCCTATCTTTGTCTTTGTATCCCCAGTGCCTAGGAACATAGTAGGTGTCTCTGGAACATAGTAGGTGCTAAATAAATTATTGGTCAAATCAGTAACAAACCATTTATTAGTTGATTTATTAATCTAGTGATTCTATGCTATTGCTTATGATATTCCAAAGGTCATGTTATAAATGTCAGATATGGGATTCAAACTAAGGTCAGCATTGTTAAAATTAAGAGGATCTGCTTTAGACTGTGTAATAAGGAAGTAAGTAGTGTCCAGCATTCTCTAGATGGGTAAAATAATACTTATGGCCATTTATATATTAGGGGTACATTCCTTGTAAGAAGTGACTATGTTTAGTTCATTTTTGTATCTTCTCCTCACCTAATATTCTTTTCCTCAATGCTGTAATGGGGCAGAAGAATATAGTAGTCTGGATTTAGAGCTCCCATAATATGTATTTGAACTCCAGCTCTGCCATATGATACTATATGTCACAATGATCCTCAAACTTTTTAAATAAGGGTCCAGTTCACTGTCCCTCAGACTGTTGGAGGGCCGGACTATAGTAAAAACAAAAACTCACATTCTGTCTCCGCCTCTCAGCCCATTTGCTATAATCTGGTGGACTGCATGCATCTGGCATGCAGGCCATAGTTTGAGAAACCCTGCTGTATGATATTGGACAAATAATTTAATCTCCATGGGCCTTTGATTCCATATCTGTGAAATGAAAAGGTTGGACTTGATGTCCTCTAAGATCCCATTCACTTCTAAATATATGATTTTAAGCTTCTGTGATCCACTCCCAGCTTCTTGTATGAATGAATGAATGAATGAATGAATGAATGAATGTTCATTCTCTCAGAGAATGAATAAACATATTCTCAGAAAAGGTACTTAGACTTATTAAATTTTTGGCCTTTAGTTCTTCATTCTTAGGGATAGTTCAATGGAAGTCTGCAATTTATAGACAGAGGTACACCTGTTCCTATAGTGACAATAAAAAACTTTAGCTTTACCAGAGTGTTCTTGATAAGTGTTTTTTCTAGAAAACTATTTTAAGAATGAATATTCAATGATAATTAGATACTGAAATGCACCCAGTTTCACATTTCAATGCTCCTATCCAATTAGAATGGCATTAGAGTGAAAGTGTAGCTATCTAACTGTATGAAGAATAGATGTAATTTTCTCAATGTCATTGCAATATCACCTCTTAGTAGTAACACTATAGAATGATTATGCATCTCAATTAGTAATTGTATTTTTGTGGATTCTTTGGTGCGAGTTGATTTTTAAAAGTGGGCATGTAATTATATTATAAATGAACGTTTATCAAATAGCCCTCCATAGATATCAATATGTCATCATTGACCCAGCTGAATTTGAAATTCCTGTTATTTGTGGCAGTTGTGATTTGTAAATACTCAACAGTGATTCTCACAGTAAGGGGGTTTTAACTGGTCTTTAATAATTACAAAGGAAAAAAGAAGGAGTGGGAAAATTTGAACCCAGGAGAATGGCCTTTGCAGGCAGTACTGGGTTTAATTTGTTTTGGGTTTAATTCAAAATAATCTCTGATATGAGATCAAGATTAAATGCCCCATCATCCCTATTCGATATGCCTTTGAGTGCTACACATATTGTATGCATCGTCCCAGAGCCAGCTTATTATTTTATCATGCAGGCTAAAACCAGACAATGCCTCAGAAAAGATGGAACTCTGAAGTGCCAATTAATCAAAGTAAATATTACTGGAAATATTTCAGGTCAGAAGTAGAAATTTATACAGCAATCAGCTTTTAAATAGCAGTTTGTAAAAGCAAAATGTATAGGAAAGGCGAGGTTTTTGCCTTTAAGTTATGGCACCAAGGCTTTCTGAGTGGGAATAAGCTCTCTAATGCAGAATCGTAAATTTTAATAAACACAATTATTTGGTGTGCAGTTGAAGTCTCATTATCATAGTAACCAAAGGCAAATTTGTGGGCCCACTCTGATCCATGAACTTGGTAGGGAATAATACCAGAACATTTAAATGAAGGTATTTTTCATTTTGAACAAATGAGGAAATATAATTTTAGTTTCTTTGTCATAACAATAAGATAGTTATCAACAAGACTTTTGCTCATTATAACAATGTGCTCAGTCTATGGAACTGTCTGTCAACAGCTCCATTCTCATTTTCAGACACCTTAATGCAAGCTCATGAGTTTACCCTGATGAAAGGTACCAGTCTAGGATAACACTAGTCAAAAATCAAATGCTATTGAATTTCTTATAGTTTTTTTTTTTTTAAAAGGTATATTCTGGCTATTTAAAAACTTCAAGCAGCAACTCAAGGCGTGCCTTTGCATTTGTAGTGGTTGAATTTAATCAAACTACTGGTCATTTGGAAAAAGAAAGGGATTTGTAGTTGCTCTAGACTGGAAATCAAGAGAATAGCTTTGTAACTATGGGCAATTTGCCATAACCTTTCTGAGCCTTAGTTTGCTCATTCAAATATAGGGAAGGAATGGACTAGGTGATCTTTAAGGTCCTTTCTAACCCTGAAATTCTTTGATTCTATAACTACCTCTGGATGTATCACTTAATTGAATTGAACTTTTATAAGTTCAATTAAATAAATAAGAATTGAATTGAATTTCTATAAGACTAAAGATATGGAGAGTGATTGAAAACTGAAAATCCCAGCAACATTCCTTCCTTTATTGAAAGGTAGGAAGGAAACAAACATTTATTAAGCACCTATTAAGCTAGGCATTTGTGTTAAGAATATTATCTCTTTTGAGCCTTAGAGCAACCTTGGGGACAAAGTTGAAGATAAGTCTCTAGAATAAAACTAGGAGGAGAGTAATTTCATGCAAAACAAAACAAAACAACAACAACAAAAAAACAATGTTAGCTTAAAAGAGAAGGGAGAAGAATCAACACAAGATAATAAAACAGAAGAATATACATACTTAACAATCAGCATATTAAATGTGAATTAGTACAAAAAAGATTGAATAGGTGTTATTATTATCACTATTATACAGTTGAGAAAATTGAGGCAGACATAGGATAAGTGACTTTTTCAGGGTCACACAAATAATAAATGTCTGAAGTCAAAGTTGAACTCATGTCACCCTGGATCTCATGGCCTAGAAGTCTAACTACTATTCTACCTAGATGCCTCTATATATTTACATATAAATGTAGATATTTGTTAAACAACTGCTGTAAGCACAAATTCTAGAGAATATTTAAAACTTTGGTGAAATATGTTCCTTAACTAAAGGAGTTTCAGTTTGGTATGAAGATAAGACACAAAAGTGTTATTTTTAATATGCCCCCTTACTGTATTCTGTATTTCCCTGCCTCCATGACTTTTATAATGCAATTTCTATGCCTGAACTTAAGTTCCAGACAAAGGAAAGAGAAATTGTGATTAACTCTACATTTTATAGAGGTATAAAACAGTCATTATTTTTCCCAAAAATACTGAATTTCTTCTGGTATTTTCTCTTACTATCAAGGGATCTACCATTTTCCCAGTCATCCAGACTTAAAATCTAGTGTTATCCACAATTCCTAACTTTCACTCACTAAGTACATCCAACCCAATGCCAAATTTTATCATTTCTACTCTTATGACATATCTAAGATACACTCCCTTTATCTCTACTCACACAACCAATACTCTAATTGAAGCCTGTGTCATCTCTCATCTGGATTAATATAATAGCTTTCTAATTAATCTCCTTGTTTTAAATTTCTCTTCACTTTAATCTAATTTTTGCTTACTTGTCAAAGATTTTCGTAAAACACAGGTCTGGTTAAGTCATTGCCTTTCTTCTCTGTTTCCCCCACTAAGTTTCATACATGTGTATTACTTTCAGGATTAAATAGAAAGTTGTTTGTCATCTAAAGCTCTTTATAATCTGTCCCTTTCCCCTTTTCATTATAATCTGTTTTCTCTTTCTTTTTTTTTTTTTAATTATATTTTAGTTGACATGGATATTGAGTACGGGTATCACTGGTACAATAAGGAACTGAACCCAGATTTCTTTCTTTCCAACAGAGTACTGAAGGATTTCTTTGGCTATTTAACTTTTAGACCATTTTGTTTCTCACTCTGGTGTTCTGGTCATTAACCAGTTTACCTTAAAAATGAATTTGGAAAAAAAGGAAAAACTACTCATAGTGATATCCCTTCAGCATCCTATTCCATTCAGATTCCTACATTTGAATCCATCTTGCAGGGATTGGGGAGACAGATGCCTAGGAAAACTTTCTCTGCTAAGACCTTTGCTTGATTCAGAGGTGTGATTGCTGTTAATAAAGTTCTAGAGTGAAGAGAGCACTGTGTCAGAAGTTGAATTGTCAGGTGAGAGAAGCCATTGGAACTCTTCTTGTTAGTTGGGCAAGAAATTTTCTGAACTTGAGATTGGACAAAAAGGTTACAATCACATAATAAGCAAGTAAATAGAATATTAAATGAAACTAAACTTATAAAACTTGTAAGATGCAGAGAAACTTTATGTTTTGGAGCGTGGGACCGAATTGGATGAAACTGAACTAGAAGTAGGAGAGTGTTTTAAGCAAAAATAGTCTCAGTGATCATATTAACTTTAAAGAAAAAGGAGAGAAATCAACAAAAGGAAGAAGGAAAAGACATACTTCATACTTAACAATTAATACATTAAATGTGAATGGTTTAAATCTCCCAATGGAATGAAAAAGAATGGGGAATATGTAAGGAAACAAAACCAATAATTTGTCATATACAGGAAATGGTTAAAGACATTATCTTGGACTTAACTCTATCTTTCCATTAGACATTTATGTCTTGTCCTTTCCAATTCAAAGTTATTCTTATTGACAGAAAAAAAAAACATAAGAAATTAATGGTTGAGTAGTTTTGCTTTTTCTTTGTCATATCACACTATACATCTCTAGTGGCAGTACTCTCCTTGCTTTGATTCTACTTTGCCCCTAATATAGCTTAAAAAAAAAAAGCCCAAATGAAACCTCTTTTTTTGTGGTGATGTTCTATCTTTTCTTGCAAACATCAGAACATTCTAAGATTTATTATTTTTGACATTCTTACAGAAACATAGCACAATTTAAAAAATTCACAATCCTACTTGTTCTAGCATTCATATTATGATTATATTAAATATATCTCAATATTAAATATATCTCAAATGAAGGATAAATTATATTAGACATACCTTGATCACTTTAAACAACTTCTTTTTTCTTCCTCATTAGGATTATTTTCTTTGGTATCTTCAGAAGTCTATTTTTGAAAGGTTCCCAGCCCTCCTAACTTCCCATGTAAAATTTTAGTCCCTATTTTCTCCCAGAGGAAAGAAAACTCCTTGAAACAGGGACTGCTTTTCCTCTTCTCTTTATATCTTTATCATCCAAAACAATACCTTAATAGATTCTGTTTTCTTATCCACTCTGTTATTTTCTTCCATTATATTGGAAAACTCTCTCCATTCACATTCAAAGTTATGATAGATAAGTATGTTTTCCCTTCATTTTGTTCTCTTATATTGATTTTCCCTTCCTTTCCTTTTAAATTAGCACTTGATCACTTTTGCCTATGCAGTAGGTACTTATTAGAAGCTTCTTTAATTTGAAGTCTATTCCCACAAAATATAAACTTGTATGCCTCTTTGCCATATGTGTAATTTGTTTCCTGAATTTCTCCCATTTTTTCTTTTTGTCAAGGAGATCTGTAGTATATTCTGTTAGCAAAATCTCTAGTTTCTGACTCCCAAATTTCTTAGCATGGGTTCCTCAGATGAATAAACTTTTCAGTAGATAATACTTTCACCTTTTTGTCAATTAGGTTTATTTAACCTAGAAGATAGAGTAGGTAGAACCCTGGGCCTGGACTCAGGAAGACCAGAGTTCAAATCCAGCTTCAGATACTAGTTATATGATCTTGGACAACTTCTAATCTCAGTTTCCTCAATTGTAAAATAAAAATAATAATTCCTGCCTTCCTGAGTAAGGATAAAAGGTGATAAAATTTATGAAGCACTTCATATGGTACTTGGCACATAATAGTGCTTAATAAATGCTGCTCCGTGTTTCTTTTCTTCTTCTTTTTTTTTTTTCTTTTTCTTTTTTTGTTTTTTGTTTTTTGTTTTTTTGGAATCAGAGATTCCCTTTCAGAGCTATGTTTGGTCTCACTCTATTAAGTCTCAGTAAGACTTATGAGCTAAAATGTTCTACTTGTATTAAGTATCCCAGTTCATACCTACATTATGAACATTTGGGTATTAACAACAAAGGCCAGGGATTTTATCACTTGGTCATTTCTTGGATCTTATCTCTTGTGAATTTCTCTACTACTATTCTTTCTGTATTGTATTTAGCCACTATGGAATCTTTCCCAGTGGATATATGTAGGCAATTTTCTTTTCCTTCAGTTTAAAGATCTTTTGATCTTATACAAAAACTTAGGCAAATATATTTCCTACCAATCCTTTTAGTGCACTTCATCCCTAGAGGTTGTCATTTCTAGTTGTTGTCTAGACAGTCTGATACTGTTTTTTTAATCATGTGTTCAGTTACCAAACCTGCCTCTCTCCCTTGAAGTCATTGCATTTCATCAGCAGCAATGACAAAAATATCATTTGTGCCCCAAAGGTCTTCAGGTTGTTGCTGTAACTTCTAAACCAATCAACCAGATGATTCCTCCCTCAGCAGAGTAATTCTGAAAAGTCATTCTTAATTGTAAACCTAATACCATTTACACAAAAACAACAGGACATACATGTTTTCTCCAGTTTCCCAGCCATATTAGGTTTTCCTAAGTTCCACAGTCCTATTTGAGTTTATTCTTTGAATGCCACTTATTCTAAGTCCTGCTTTTCTGGAAGTAAAAGAATGCACCATTCAGTGTAACTACTCTCTCATATTGTATAGGACTGAATCTGAAAAGATTCTTTGGGAAGGTTAAGGTATTGAAGAAGAGATGCTTTTCCTGGGATGTTGAAACAAAAATAAGACAATTATCTGCCTAGTTTCTTCCTCCCCAGAAGACTTTCTCTTTACTAAACACATACATTGAAGTACAACATGAGTCATTTATCCTCCCCTCCTCAATTCAGCATCATTTATGCATATTGATTTCACTTAGAGAACACTGTGTCCTTCCAGGCATCTCCAGGATTTTCTGTTATGAGCCCTGGGGGGGGGCATTCTTGAAGATGATAATCAAAGGCACTCAAATTAAACCACAGACCTTCAATAAATATTTGTTGAATAAATTGGTGTTCAATTTCTAACTATGACTGGTTTAATTAAATTGAGCCTTCCCTCCCCTCCAGATTGGATATGTATAATTTGATCATTTGAATTGAAGTTTCAAAATGTTATCTTTTTTATAAGACAGAGTTAGAGGCTCAACCTGTGATTTCATTGATATTAAGAACTCCCAGCTGCAGAAAATTCCTGTCTATGAGGATCAATTGAAAGAACTAGGAGAGCTTAACTTGAAGAAGAGGAGATTTGGGAAACATGATAACTTACTTCAAGAATTTAAAAGTTTTCAAGTAGAAGCGGTATTTGACCTATTTTGTTTGTCTGGAAGAGGAGAACATAGTTGAAAAGCATGACATTTTGGCTTGATGGAAGGAAAAATTTCCTAACAATTAATTTTAACTCTAAATATAAGTTTCCAGGTGAGGGCTGCCTGACTACTTGTTGAGTGTGATAGACTCTTTAGAAAGCCTGACTGCTTGAATCCTCCTTAGCTTACATTTTAAAAGGAGTTCAAGTTGCCCTTCATTCCCCTTTTGGCCCTGTTCCTGACTTCCAGATTTCAAAATAATGTGACCATCGCAAGTACCTTCATTCTCCTACCCTTTGTGTTGGCTTTTATTATTAGAATGTAAACTCCTTAAGAATAGGAACTATTTTTCTTTTTGCTGGTACTTGTATTCTTAGAACTTAGCACAGTGCCTAACACATAGTAAGCCTTGGGAAAATATTTGTTCACTTCCTCCCTCACTCATTTAACTTGTATTGTATGGTTTATGCATCACTTTTTTTATAATAACTCTCTGAAGAAGAATCTTTTTAATTGAACTCATGATTCTATTGGTTAGGGAGATCCAAATGAATTCGAAAAATACATTTACCAATACAGATCTGCAATTGTTCTGTAGTTTGTAATCTTAGGGATTTGCCTGGATGTTCTGAGGTGTTAAATGATAAACTCGGGGTCACAAGGAAAGTGTGTGACAGAGGGGACCCTTAACTTAGATTTTCAAAGCTTTATTTATTAGGTCCTGCTGCCTACTCTCCCCATTTTACAGAGAGTTAAACTGAGATTGTAGAAAGAATTGTTGCTCAGCTCTTTGTTCTTGGATTCTGAGGTTCCTTTTCTCCTAGACTACTTCTTTGACTTATCTAAGTTCACACAACTAGTATCCAAATTTATTTCTTCTCTGATTCAAAATTTGATGCTCATTTCCTTTCTTAGTCTTCCTTTTTTTTTTTTTTTTCTTTTGGAATTATTGCACCATTTCTATCTAGATTTCTATCTAGATCCTAGGAATAAAAACACGGATCATCTGTGTGTTTTGCTTAAAATGGAAGTACTAGAAGTAATTAGACAATCGAAAGAAAGGCTCATAAGGTGAAATATACTTTCACTGTGAGAAGTCTAGTTGTGAGGTAAACCTTCTCTCTCTGTGTGAGAAAATGCATATATTAACTTTCATCTAGTGAAGATATAAATGAATTCAATCATTAAAAAAATCAATATAGAACTATAAAATAAGTTACAAAAAATGAGCATACCAAAGCAATTAAATTTTAGGTTTATATCCCAAGGAATCTAACCAAAATGAAAACAGGAAAGAAGTTAATGACATGAATAAGATTTTAGAAGAATTAGATGTAATAGACCTTTAGTAATTATTGAATGGAAATAGGAAAGAGTATACATGTTTTCAGATATGTGTGGCATTTTTGTAAAAGTTAATCATGTCTAAGCACATAAAATCCTCAAAAAGAAATGAAGAAAAGTATAAACATTTTACTTGTCCTTTACTGATTATGTTACAGTAGACATACTTTAAATAAAGGAGCAATAAACAGGCATTCAAATTAACTGGAAACTAAAAAAATCTATCCTAAAGAATTTTTGAACCAAATAACAGTCACAGAAATGATAATTCCATTGAAAATAACGCCAGTATTAGGATGACATTACAAAATGTTCATAATACAGATAAAGTAGCTCTTAGGTTAAAATATATATATTTCTAAACACTTTAATTAATAAGAAAGAGGAAAGACAGAACAATTAGAAATACTAGAAAACCAGCACATTTTTTAAAACTTCAAATACCAAAATATAAATCTTAAAAGAAATCACCAAAATTAAAAAACAAAATCCCTACTGAAACAAAAATCATTAAAGCAAAAAAAAAGTTTTTTGGAAAAATAACCACAATAAAAATAGAAATCATTAATGACTTTGATTAAAAAGAAGACAAAAAGAAAAATTAATTGTAAAATGCCCAAATAAATAGTTGAAAATGTCTAAAGATCCAGGAAAGAAATCAGGGATGGAGTAAACTAGAGAAGTAGCATAACCAGGCTATTGTATTATCATGGAAGGCAATAAAGAAGAGAATTCAAAAGGCACTATATTTGTTTTTCCCTTTCTAGTAATTTGCAAATATCAGAAGCTATATGTGTTTCAGGCAAAGGTCATTATAGTGCAGGCTCAAAAGAAAGTTCTTCCCCTGAAAATAGTGAGTTAATTGTTGTGCACATTTAAGCAGCACTTTTATTGTAAAATAGGAAAAAGACAAATGCAACTAAAATAGTGAAAACCACTAGTCCCCAAATTCTACCTTGTGACAGTAATTGTGCAGGCAGAACAATTCTATCATGTGCCATTCATATCAAAGAGTAAATTGGTGGCATGTATAATTAATTTGACTAAGGTTGTAAAGGGTACATAATGGATCACCAAGTGCTGCTTTTAAACTGAATTAAAAGAGAAAAGCTATAGCAAATATAAGTCTTAATTCTACGTTTCTTGAATTATACAGTTTAAAAAAGAAAAACACAAATTGCCCTATGCATTATAAAGTGCTACCCTTATTTGGAATATTGGAATGTACTAGGATGGGAAATATTGTACTCTATGTAGATATAAGCTCGAGGTTGAACATGCTCATTTTTCCTTTTACAATGCTAATATTCAGGTATGCAGTGTAAGTATCTACAGGGTTAGATGACCTTCTCAAAATGAAATACTAAGGTTCTGACTCTTCATTTTCTTGATTCCTAAATCCTAGGAAGTTAGGAGTAGCATAGATTAGGCAGTGGGAAATGTTTCACAGAAATGTCTGGATAGATAGTGGTAAGACAGTAAAAATTGTCCTGTCAGTAAAAAATTAAACAGTGTGCCATCTTTTGTATATATACTCAGAGTTCTAATACTTAGTTGCCAACCACACACAAACCCCCTGTTCATTCATAAGTTTTTAAGAAATATATTTGAGTACTTCCTATGTCAGGAAAAATACTTACTACATGCAAAGCACTGTGCATTGGGAAATAGAGAGGAAATTCACAAATGGGAAAAAAGCCATGGTACCTACCCTCAAAGAAGGCTAGTGATGGTTATCATATAAATGTTATTTTGTATTAAAATTATTTGTACACATAATTATGGTATCTGTTCAAAGAAAGAAGAGTTCACTTCTGACTGGGAAAGCTTCATCTAGGTAGTGTTTTGTAAATGGCTATCTATCCATAATCTACTGCACCAATCCTATTCCTAACTTCATAGGACTTGAAATTAAGTAAAACAAACCAGAGTCCTAGAATTCCACTTTGGAAAGATCACTTAGTGATTGATTTAGATTCTTTTATCACATGCTGGGCAAGTAGGTGGCACAATGGCTACAGTGAAGGTCTGGAGTCAATATTTTTGCCAAGAAAACCCCAAATGGGGTCATGAAGATTAGGAGAACATTTTAAATGACTGAACAACAGCATCATATGCTGCTGGCATTATGTGAAGAAATATACTTAGGTTTACATGGAATGTGATGCCATTGGGGTTTTTGTAATTTCTTATGGCACAATAGAACAGAATAGTATATTTTATTGCATGTACAATAATTGTTAAGACATCCTGTAACTGATGGACACAGTTTCTAGTTCTTGTCCATGTGGGTTCTTTTTTATTTATTTTGATTTCTGTAGTCCTTGAAATGATATAACTGGGTTACAAGGCATATAATGTATAGTTTAGTACCTTTTGGAGCAGAATTCCAAACTGATATCTATAATGGCTGTATCAATGCACAGCTTTATTAAAAGTGCAATAAAATAAGTGTTTTCTTGCAGCCCAAGTGTCTTTTTGACTAGTCAAAATCATTGAACTGGTTTATATGTATAGATGAAGTGAAACAGGGAGCAAGATTTAGGCTGCATCAATGGTCACAATGAAATCAAACATTTGGACTAAATCAACAAGTCAGTTTAGGTGAACAACTGATCACTTGAAGTAAATACAATTTTAACTTTTCTCCTTCCCTCTCGCCTCCTTCCTTCCTTCCTCCCTCCCTCCCTCCTTTCCTCCCTCTCTTCCTCCCTCCCTTCCTCCTTCCCTCCCTTCCTTCCTTCCTTCCTTCCTCCCTTCCTTCCTTCCTTCCTTCCTTCCTTCCTTCCTTCCTTCCTTCCTTCCTTCCTTCCTTCCTTCCTTCCTTCCTTCCTTTCTCCCTTCCTTCCTTCCTCCCTTCCTTCCTTCCTTCCTCCTTTCCTTCCTTCCTTCTTTCCTTCCTTCCTTCTTTCCTTCCTTCCTTCCTTCCTTCCTTCCTTCCTTCCTTCCTTCCTTCCTTCCTTCCTGCCTGCCTTCCTTCCTTCTCTCTCTATGTCTTTCTTAGGGATCTAAGGAGCCAATCATTTCAATTTACATCTATAAGACAAAGATTAATTTGAGATATTTTAAAATAAAATAAATTGTTTAAATGTGTAATTTTGAAGTTAAACACACACACACACACACATATATATATCAAATGATATCATATGTCATATATCGACTGATCCTGCTTGTAGAGGACAGGACAATATGAATTTCATATTAAAATATTTTTTTGGTGCAATTGACAAATTAGGTGCTTTCAGACTGTCAATTTTAGCAGAATCTCAGACAGATGCACAAGTTAATCAATTTTCACCTCAGAACATTTTCTTTCTTTGCAATTGACAAGAGCAGCAACTGAAAGAAAGTTAAGTCACCAGACTGTCTGCAGGTTTCAGAGAAACAACCTGTATTTGGAGCCTAAAGTGCTTCATGAAGTCTTCAGTAAAAAGAAAGCCAACATTTGTAATAAATATATATTTTTAAATGTACTGAGAAAAAATTTAGCAAAACTAATTAACAAATTAACAAAGATTGATAGCATATGTAGTACTGCTGTAGTCCTTCAATTCTCTTAAGTAAAGAAAGGAAGTGCATTTACTCAATTTCTTTTCTTTTGTAAAAAAATAATAGCTTTTTATTTTTCAAATGCATGCATAGTTTTCAAAATTCCTCTTTGCAAAATCTTGTGTTGTAAATTTTCTCCCTTGCTTCCTCTCTTCCCCTCCCCTAGACAGCAAGCAATCCAATATAGATTAAATATGTGCAATTCTTGTAAACATATTTCTATATTTATTATGCTGTGCAAGAAAAATCAATTTTTCCTTTTCTTTAAACTAAATTTTATTTTCAAATTAAGATCTACCTTTTTTCTTTCCCCTCACCTCTACTTACCCCACCCAGTTGTTTCTTTTCTCTTTTTCATGAATAAGTTTGGTCAGTATTGTTAAATGGTCATTATAATTGCAGCTTCCAAAGTACAAATAATGAATCCCATGAAGTGGCCAAAAGTATTTTTATTCACCTTAGTCTAAGTTAAAATTGTGTTAAATATAGTAATTGTTTATAGCCTAATGGACATATACAGTGATAATTCAAATAATGCTATAAGTAATCACTTAACAGAGATTCATTATTTGTATAAGATTTAAATTACACAGCATTCAGTAATATTATTGTATCATAAGAAACATGAATATGAAGAATAAAGAGAAGTACAAGATGATATATGAACCAATACAAAGAGAAGTAAACGAACCTGGAAAACAACCTACATTTAATGTCTGCAATTATATAAATGAAAAGAACAACACACACAAAAAAGAGATATTGTGTTATTTTTAATGACCAAGTTTAGCACAACATCTTTTTTCTTTAGGAGGAAGCTTTGGAAATCTGGCAGTAAAAAGTAATAAAAAGTGTTTTAAGAAGATATATAGAGGAGAAGTGGTGGAGGGTTTTGCTGATCTTTTAGGACCTGTTTCGATTTTTATTTAATTTCTTACTGTGATGTTCATTTTGGAATTTGGGGTAACTATAAGCAGCAAATATCATTTCCGATATGATTATGTTTAGAATGTATGAGTATGAAGAGGTACTAGTTTTCAATTCATTCACTAAGATGACTGGGTTGACCAATTGTTTCTTAGCCTACTTACATTTATCCCCTCAATAGCTAAAGCAAATCAATCATGTAACAATCCAACTGGTTCTGAGGCAACAATTTGCAAACTGTCAATTACAGATGCCTAGAAACAGAAGGTACCTTTGAGATTATCTAGGCCAATTCTTTTATTTTGCAAATAACAAAACATGATACTCAGAGAAGTAAGCATAATTTGCCAAGTTTGCACAGTTTTATCAGTGGTAGTCTCCTGACTCCTCATTGTGGGGTTGTTTCACCTATATTATGCTGCCTTTTTCTTGATCTGCTCTGTTTTAAATTCTGATTATATTATATTCTAGTTCTGAGGTTTCCCAGGCTCACTTTGTGAAGTCTAAAACTGGGTTAGAACATAAACAATCTCATTTTATTTTATTTTTTTTAAATGAAAGACATCAGCCAGATACAAGACAAAGCCCCAGAGCCATACCATTTACAAGGCATAATGTGCATCATTTGTCTAAACTGACCAGTCAGTTCTGGTTCTGTGTACATAATTTGGGGTGTGCTCCATGAGAGCAGAGAGATGAGTGTATACCTAGAGCCAACACATGGCTCCCATTTGTCTGGGAGCTAATTTGATCTTGAAAATTATATCCATCAATGTTTTCTACCTCACCTCTCTCCTCCTCACCGACCCCTCTCCCGTGGCAGAACCCATGGCCATGCATCACCTTAATGTATTCACAACATCTGTATTCAGATAATTTATTCATGGTCTGAAATCTCAAGTCCCAGTTTGGGGTGGAGAAATGTTTACTTGGTCACTTACACTCTGTTAATCTGAGGCAGTGACAGGAGGGTCATACACAGCTGTCCTTTCCCCACACAACTTTTAGAACCATGTATTGTTAGTCATTTTATCAAAGAGCCACGGGTAGCAGTCTGTGAGGATGTATTGGGAATCAGCTAATGGACAGAAAGTACCTGCTCCGACACATTAATTCCCTTCCCTGTCAGACTGCATCATTGTAGAGCATGCATGATGGGAAGCAAGGTCCCATCACACCATGGCACCTGCTGCTTTTCCATCTGCCGAGCGCAATCGCTCCTTTGATTGCCCATTTTTCAGCCTAATGGCTTATTCCTTTTCTCTTTGTAAAGTTTTTACATTTTTTATTGTGATTTTAATAGTCATTTTTTTTGCATTTCTTCATCTCTGTTGGGCACACAAGAATGCTGATAAAAGAATAATATAAATAATATTCCAAACTATGCCCAAATTGAGATTGCCCCAAGTGTTGTGTTTTACTGTTTAGTCTGATAAAGTTGTCATGGCAATAATGTCCCTGGAGAATAAAAGTGCCATGTGCATGGTTGATTAAAGGAAATAGCTCAGATGGTCCACAAACTGGTAAATATTTAACCCACGGGCTGAAATACTGGCTATATTTTTGCTTTGTTTTTGTTTTCCATTTGGCTTTTTCCACTTTGTTTTTGGAGTTATGCTCTGCTTGGTTATTGGACATAGTTTGATGATGTACATTTGTCTTTTTGTATTTGAAGATTTATATTGTTCAAATCCCCTGGAATAGATGTTGGCTGCATTCCCTGAACTGGCCTTTGGATTCTGTCGAAAGCTGTTGATTTGGCTGGATTAGTCAAAGCACCAGATCATTATTACATATTGAACATCTGTCAGAAATAGCATTTACAATTAACAGATACAGTCTCGAGCTGATCTTTGTAGATTTGTGGAGTTGGGAAGAACTTTTACAAATCTAAAGCGGTGCCATTTTCCTCTTCAGATTAAGAACTATAGTGTTAAGCACTGTTTCCTTGTTTCTATCAAAATTTAAATGAAAGCATAGTCATTTCATGTACATTAAATGTACATTTCAGGATAAAATAGAACCAATATTTGGAGGGGCAGTTAGCCTGATGGCTCACTTTCCTAATCCTTATGTAAAGCAAGGCTGAGGGAAGGGAACTTCTCTGGATAAGGCAGATACAGTGGAGCCCACAGAGGATTAATGCTGGGGCAAGTCTTATTAAACAATTTTAGAATTGTTTTTGGTAATAGCATCTCCCTGTATACGTGAAACATGCTGGTAGAAACAAAACCTGTAGTAACTTATCTATAGAAAGAGTTTATGGAACTATATGAATGGCCAGAAAAAATAGTAGATGAGTTATAGAGTGAATAAGTATGTAGGGATTACTAATATAGCTGGAGGACCAGACCATATGATAATACCAAGAAAATTTAAGATATGCAACAAATCACTAACCTTGGATATCAGTATTTTAGGATCTATTGTTTGAAAGGAATTCATTTTCGGATAACAAGATCATAGATCTGAGGTTCCTCAAAAGGACTCATTTAACAGATGAGAAAAACTAAGGAAGGTTATGGGCTTAAATAGAAAGCTTTAGAGGTAATATTTGAATATGGGTCCAATGACTCTACATTCAGCATTTTTAGGTAAGGAAGTGACAGAGCAAAAGAGTCAAATATATACCCATTACATTTGAACTATATTAAAATATGTTAAGAAATATTAAACAAAATAAATTTAAAATGTAATAAAAACATAGGTAGGATTAATATGTGATTTCTTAATAGTCATTTCTTAATAGTGATTTCTTTGTAGTCATGGGGTACTTTCTGTATAGTTTAGCACCCCTTTCCTCACTCCCACTCCCATTCTACTTGAGCTTGATATTATCTGTTTAGGGAACCAAATATGGTGTCAGTATAGACTTGAATTTTAATCTTGTTTCACTTATTATTTGTGTGATCCTGAGTGCCTCAACTTTTTTCAGTCTCATTTTCCTCATTTGTAAAATGAGGATAATAATGGAGACTACACCCAGAGTAGTTGTTAGACTCAAATTATATATAAATATAAATCAACCATGAATGTAAAATATACATTATACATATAAATTATATACACACATATACACAAAAAGCACCTACCATATTTTAAAAGTGTTAATCACTTTATTTCTTTTTTTATATTTGAAAACTCTCTAGATCACAGAGGTATTAAGTAACAGAGACAAGAGTTGAATCCATGTCTTTTGACTCCAAATCCTGTGCTTTTTCCATTATATCATGAGATCTCCATGAGGACTGGAGCAAAGCCTATCACTAATGCTAAATTGTATGTTCTATCTCTTTTCAGCTAGGTGGCACAGTGGATAGAATGTCAAGCCTGAAATCAGGAAGACATTTTTTTGAGTTCAAATTTGGCTCCAGACAGTTACTAGCTGTGTGACTGTGGACAAGTCACTTAACCCTGTTTGCCTCAGTTACCTTATCCATAAAATGAGCTGGAGAAGGAAAAGGCAAACCATTCTTCTGTCTTTGTCAAGAAAACTTCAAATACAGTCAGGAAGACTCAGACATGACTGTATAACAATAAAAACTTATTTTCAGAGGTCATCTCACTTATGTCCAGTTCTGTGTTTATATTTCCTCTGGTGCCAAGATGAATGGAACAAAGAATCATCATTATGGGCCTTCTTAGCTGTTTATGCTCATGCAGTACCGGTCATTATCTTGGTCACAAAAAATATTTAACCTCCAATCTTGTTCATTTCTTAAGGGAACTTAAAAGATGGTTAGCATACTGACAAGGTGATACATTATTACTTTCTTTTGAAATCTTACTGTTCCCTAGCCTTTGTGATTCATATAAGTCCTAGAGACAGGACCTAAAATTATCTCTAATGGATAAAAGGCAGCTATGATCCACGTACAGTGCTATGATAGAGAGTTGTAGGCTTCATGGCTTCCTTCTGGGCTATTTTAGATATGACATGTAAGGCAGATACTGACTTTGCCCAGAATAACTTTCCCTAGGATTGATTTGAGGGAGGACTCAAATGTAGTTAGTGTTGGGCATAGGGCCATCCAGGAATAGCAAATATAATTATGTCATCAATTATTTAAGAGAAGGTATCAAGGGATATTTTAAAAAGCTATGCTTATGTTTAGTTTAATAAAATACAAAGGAAGGAGATCTTTTATTCCTTTTTAAAGAGGTATGAATTCCCTTAGTATGGTTATTGTATAATATAATATAATATAATATAATATAATATAATATAATATAATATATATATATATATATATATATATATATATATATATATATATATATATATATATACATGTATGTGTAAACACATACACATCACTTTCCTAATTGCAAACCTTCAGTATTTTTCCATTACTGATAGAATAAGTCAAGATTTTTTGATGACATTCAAGGTCTTCCATGTTGTAACCATAGTCTTCCTTTCAGGCTCATTTTCCATAATTCCTTTTCTCATGTATGGCATTTTCTCCTTTATGGCAATTAAAACTAAGCATCTTGTTTTTCTCTGAATATGCCTCTTTTTCTCTGCCTTCTTTTATTCAGTTAGCCTCCTCCTTTCTACATTCAGAAAGCCCACCTATCCATTGAAACTCATCCCACAGGCCACTTTCTCCAAAGAAATAATTATACACTTCGGTCAGAAGTAACAGGAATATACAAGCATGTCTTAACAATCAAATATATAACAAAGTAGAATGTGTAATTTTGGGAAGTAGTGAATTCTCTTTTACTAAATGTTTTCAGGCAAAAACTGGAGGACTTGAGATGGATAGATATGAATACTTCATAAGTCATCCTCTTTAACCCTTTCATTTACAAATAAGTAAACTGAGACTCAGAGAGGTTAAGAGTATAAGTAGAAAACCTGAAATTTGAACCCAGCTCTTCTGACTCCAAAGATGACAATTTTATCATTGTACCCTATTCCTGTCTTAGAGAGAGGATTCTTCTTCAGGCATGGATTGGACTAGCCCTTCAAGTATTTACCACCTTTCACTCTTTAGTTCAGTCCTTCAGATATTAAATAAACATTTTTCTTTAAAATATGAAATTAATGATTTAAAAGTAAACATATATAATTGTGGATAATTCAGACTTTGCAAGTCTATGGTTGGAAGTATGGTAGGGACCCTTGATAGAAATAAACAAGCTTGGTGAATAAGAAGGCTTTAGAAGGATGATGATGTGTTGCATTTTAGAAATGTTGAATTAGAGATGTCTATGTGTTCTCTAGATGATGAAGATCTCTAGCATGAAATAGGTGTTACATGACTACAGATAAGGAGAGAGATTAAGACTAGATAAGTAAATTTGTGAGTTATTCTGGATGTGCTTATAAATATTTTATGATTAGTTCTTCAAAAAAATACAAATGACAAATTTTTCATTTAGAACTGCATTATTCATATCTATCCATAACATTCTTGGTCTAGATGATCAACAAAATGATAAACTTTTTTTTTAAGTTTTATTTTAAACTTAAATACAAAATAAGAAAAAAATGCCATGTATATAGCAGTGCATGAGTATTCAATAAAAAAATACTTCCTTTTATACATTTTCTTTAAATATTATTTATTGTTTTCAAATCTGTCCAGTTTTTCTTTGTTTCTTTGTAGGTTTTGTTTTGTTCTTTGCTGTGTACTTTTTAGTTTGTGTTTTCCCCTCCCTTTCCCATCTTCCAAAGAAGGTTATAATTATGTGCAGATACACACACATACATATATATGATGTACATACATACATATACATAGATATCTATAAACATATATACATATATATATATATATATATATATATATATATATATATATATATATATACTCACACACATTCGCATAAGACCATACTATGCTTTATTCCATTTGTCATCTGTTTCTCTGAAGATGGATAGCATCTTTCTTCACAAATCCTTATCTTCCATGGTTTTGTTCCTTAATTAACCAGCTCATCACTTCCTATGCCATAAAAATATTCTTACTCAATTGCATTATATTTAAGAAATTGTTTTGAAAATATTTCCCCAAATTTTCTGCATTTCTTCTATTTTTGACTGCATAGAGTTTATACAATTTTTTAAATGTAAAATAATCAAAATTTATCCATTTTACATTTCAACAATGACCTCATCTTTTAATGTAATTTAATGAATCTGCTTCCTTTATAACATATTGTTCTTCAGAATGAATTTTGTCATTATTTTTTCTAACTTGGTAAGATTTCTTTTTTTAGTAATTTAATTTGGATGACATTACATAACTATATTACTTAGGTAAAATTGTCATTTTTAAACATTATATTGGGTTTATCTACTTAAGAACAATAAAAATTATATCAGTTGTTTAGATCTGACTTTATTTGTATTAAAAGTGTTTTATGTTTGTGGTAATATATTTTTCGTGTCTATTTTGGCAGGTATATTCTCAGATTTTTTTTTTACTGTCTAGTTATTTTAGATCAGCTAGAACAATATTGAATAATATTACTGACACATAATAAAATTTACCTATTTTTCTCTTTTAATTAAAACTTTTTTACCTTTATTTTTTCTGAGGTCATTATTAATATTCCTGCTTTTTTTTTACTTCACCAACTCTACTTCTGATCTTTATTTTCTCTTTTTGTGTGTGTCTTATTTTTGTAGCCTTTCTTGAAAGCAACATATTGTTGAATTCAAATTTTTAATTCTGCCTTTAGTTGCTATTTTATAGGTAAATTCATCCCAATTCACATTCTAATATATAATTACTTGTATATTTTCCTCCTGTGTTCTTCTCACTCGATTACTATTCCTCTTTACT